>NC_092776.1:7699711-7829711 GCF_047496795.1 Chiloscyllium punctatum | reverse complement strand
GCTGCGGGACCCCTTCAGAATCTGCTTGGTGAGAGCGATCACATCCGTGGTGCAGGTGGAGACCTTCTCCGACAGTAAACCCTTCACCGACTGTCCCGTACCGGGCCTGAGCGTCCGCCGCTGTCCCCGCCGCCGCCGCCGCCATCTTACCCCCCGGCGCCGCGACGGGAAGCCCAGGGCGCCCTCTCCGCATTTCAAAACCGCGAGCGCAGGCTGCATCAGGCACAGGCAGAGGGTCAGGGACAGGGACAGGCAGAGGGTCAGGGACAGGGAGTGGGACAGGCAGAGGGTCAGGGACAGGCAGAGGGTCAGGGACAGGGAGTGGCACAGGCAGAGGGACAGGGACAGGGACAGGCAGAGGGACAGGAAAGGCAGAGGGTCAGGGACAGGCATTGGTTCTGGGACAGGGACAGGCAGAGGGTCAGGGACAGGCATTGGTTCTGGGTCAGGGACAGGCAGAGGGTCAGGGACAGGCAGAGGGACAGGCATTGGTTATGGGACAGGGACAGGCAGAGGGACAGGGACAGGCATTGGTTCTGGGTCAGGGACAGGCAGAGGGTCAGGGACAGGCAGAGGGACAGGCATTGGTTCTGGGACAGGACAGGCAGAAGGACAGGGACAGGCATTGGTTCTGGGACAGGCACAGGCAGTGTCATAGAGATGTACAGCATGGAAATAGACCCTTCGGTCCATCCCGTCCATGCCGACCAGATATCCCAACCCAATCTAGTCCCACCTGCCAGCACCTGGCCCATATCCCTCCAAAGCCTTCCTATTCATATATGCATCCAAATGTTTTAAATGTTGCAATTGTACTAGCCTCCGCCACTTCCTCTGGCAACTCATTCCATACACGTACCACCCTCTGTATGAAAAAGTTGCCCCTTAGGTCTCTTTTTTATCTTTCCCCTCTCACCCTAGACCTATGCCCTGTAGTTCTGGACTCCCGACCCCAGGGAAAAGACTTTGTCTATTTATCCTATCCATGCCCCTCCTAATTTTGTAAACCTCTATAAGGTCTCCCCTCAGCCTCTGACGCTCCAGGGAAAACAGCCCCAACCTGTACAGCCTCTCCCTGTAGCTCAGATCCTCCAACCATGGCAACATCCTTGTAACTCTTTTCTGAACCATTTCAAGTTTCACAACATCTTTCCGATAGGAAGGAGACCAGAATTGCATGCAATATTCCAACAGTGGCCTAACCAATGTCCTGTACAGCCGCAACATGACCTCCCAGCTCCTGTACTCAGTACTCTGACCAATAAAGGAAAGCAAAGCATACGCCTTCTTCACTATCCAATCTACCTGAAACTCCACCTTCAAGGAGCTATGAACCTGCATTCCAAGGTCTCTTTGTTCAGCAACACTCTCTATGACCTTACCATTAAGTGTATGAGTCCTGCTAAGATTTGCTTTCCCAAAATGCAGTACCTCGCATTTATCTGAATTAAACTCCATCTGCCACTTCTCAGCCCAATGGCCCATCTGGTCCAGATCCTGTTGTAATCTGAGGTAACCCTCTTCGCTGTCCACTGCACCTCCAATTTTGGTGTCATCTGCAAACTTACTAACTGTACCTCTTATGCTCGCATCCAAATCATTTATGTAAATGACAAAAGCAGAGGGCTCAGTGGCACTCCACTGGTCACAGGCCTCCAGTCTGAAAAACAACCCTCCTCCACCACCACTCTCTATCTTCTACCTTTCAGCCAGTTCTGTATCCAAATGGATAGTTCTCCCTGTATTCCATGAGATCTATCCCTACTAATCAGTCTCCCTTGGGGAACCTTGTCGAACGCCTTATTGAAGTCCATATAGATCACATCTACCACTCTGCCCTAATCAATCTTCTTTGTTACTTCTTCAAAAAACTCAATCAAGCTTGTGAGACATGATTTCCCATGCACAAAGCCATGTTGACTATCCCTAATCAGTCCTTGCCTTTCCAAATACATGTACATCCTGTCCCTCAGGATTCCCTCCAACAACTTGCCCACCACCGAGGTCAGGCTCACCGGTCTATAGTTCTCTGGCTTGTCTTTACCGCCCTTCTTAAACAGTGGTACCACGTTTGCCAAACCTAGTCTTCCGGCACCTCACCTGTGACGATCGATGATACAAATATCTCAGCAAGTGGCCCAGCAATCACTTCTCTAGCTTCCCACAGAGTTCTCAGGTACACCTGATCAGGTCCTGGGGATTTATCCACCTTTAATGGTTTCAAGACATCCAGCACTTCCTCCTCTGTAATCTGGACATTTTGCAAGATGTCACCATCTATTTCCCTACAGTCTATATCTTCCATATCCTTTTCCACAGTAAATACTGATGCAAAATATTCATTTAGTATCTCCCCCATTTTCTGTGGCTCCACACAAAGGCCACCTTGCTGATCTTTGAGGGGCCCTATTCTCTCCTTAGTTACCCTTTTGTCCTTAATATATTTGTAAAAACCCTTTGAATTCTCCTTAATTCTATTTGCCAAAGCTATCTCATGTCCCCGTTTTGCCCTCCTGATTTCCCTCTTAAGTATACTTCTACTTCCTTTATACTCTAAGGATTCACTCGATCTATCCTGTCTATACCTGACATATGCTTCCTTCTTTTTCCTAACCAAACCCTCAATTTCTTTAGTCATCCAGCATTCCCCATACCTACCAGCCTTCCCTTTCACCCTGACAGGAATATACTTTCTCTGGATTCTTGTTATCTCATTTCTGAAGGCTTCCCATTTTCCAGCCGTCCCTTTACATGCGAACATCTGCCTCAAATCAGCTTTCTAAAGTTCTTGCCTAATTCTGTCAAAATTGGCCTTTCTCCAATTTAGAACTTCAACTTTTAAATCTGGTCTATCCTTTTCCATCACTATTTTAAAATGAATAGAATTATGGTCACTGGCCCCAAAGTGCTCCCCCACTGACACCTCAGTCACCTGCCCTGCCTTATTTCCCAAGACTAGATCAAGTTTTGCACCTTCTCTAGTAGGTACGTCCACATACTGAATCAGAAAATTGTCTTGTACACACTTAAGAAATTCCTCTCCATCTAAACCTTTAACACTATGACAGTCCCAGTCGATGTTTGGAAAGTTAAAATCCCCTACCATAACTACCCTATTATTCTTACAGATAGCTGAGATCTCCCTACAAGTTTGTTTCTCAATTTCCCTCTGACTATTGGGGGATCTATAATACAATCCCAATAAGGTGATCATCCCTTTCTTATTTCTTAGTTCCACCCAAATAACTTCCCTGAATGTATTTCCGGGAATATCCTCCCTCAGCACAGCTATCCCTTATCAAAAATGCCACTCCCCCTCCTCTCTTGCCTCCCTTTCTATCCTTCCTGTAGCATTTGTATACTGGAACATTCAGCTGCCAGTCCTGAGCCATGTTTCCATAATTGCTATGATATCCCAGTCCCATGTTCCTAACCATGCCCTGAGTTAATCTGCCTTCCCTGTTAGGCCCCTTGTATTGAAATAAATGCAGTTTAATTTATTAGTCCTACCTTGCCCCTGCCTGCCCTGACTGTTTGACTCCCTTCTGTTCTCAGCTGTACCCTTCTCAGATCGATCTCTTTCCTCACTATCTCCCTGGGTCCCACCCCCCCCCACCTTACTAGTTTAAATCCTCCCAAGCAGTTCTAGCAAATTTCCCTGCCAGTATATTAGTCCCCTTCCAATTTAGGTGCAATCCGTCCTTCTTGTACATGTCACTTCAACCCCAAAAGATATTCCAATGATCCAAAAATGTGAATCCTTCTCCCGTACATCAGCTCCTCAGCCGTGCATTCATCTGCTCTATCCGCCTATTCCTGCCCTCACTAGCTCATAGCACTGGGAGTAATCCAGATATTACTACCCTTGAGGACCTCCTTTTTAAATTTCTGCCTAATTCTCTGTAATCTCCCTTCAGAATCTCAACCTTTTCCCTTCCACGTCGTTGGTTCCAATGTGGACAATGACCTCCTGATCCCTCTCCCGCCATGAGAACATTCTGCACCTTCTCTGAGACATCCTTGATCCTGGCACCAGGGAAACAACACACCATTCTGCTTTTTCTCTGCTGGCCACAGAAATGTCTGTCTGTACCTCTGACTACAGAATCCCCTAACACGATTGATCTCTTGGAAGCCAACGTACCCCTCATTGCATTAGAGCCAGTCTCAATACCAGAAACTTAGCTGTTCGTGCTACGTTCCCCTGAGAATCCATCACCCCCTACATTTTCCAAAACAGCTAGAAATGGGTATATCCACAAAAGACTCCTGCACTAGCTGCCTACCTCCCTTACCCTTCCTGGAGCTAACCCATCTATGTGACTGTATCTGAGATTTTCCCCCTTCCTACAACTGCCATCCATCACATACTGTTGCTGTTGCAAATTCCTCATCGCTTCTACCTGTCTCTCCAACCGATCCACTCGATCTGATAAGATTCGCATCCAACAGCATTTATGGCAGATATAATCCGCAGTAACCCTTAAACTCTCTTTAAACTCCCACATCTGACAAGAAGTACATATCACTGCAAAGGCCATTTTTGCTCCTTCACAATCTACAGACCCAGAAAATAACACCGTCTTATTCCTCTACAAACAGTACACCAGGTTAAATTAATAGCTATGGCTTATATTTTAAGTTTAATCAAGAGATTTATCTCCAAAAACGTATAATCAAGAAAGAATCCACTATACTCACTACTGCAGCCTTTCTCTTGGACAGACTTAAAACAACAATTAACTTATCTGATTCTGTGCTGTCAGCTTTGCCCAACAGTTCCTCCAAGATTAGTTGTGAATTTCACTGTTTGTTAATTTTCCCAGATGCACTCCGATGTCCAGCGGTACACGAATTCAAACAGCAAAGACGGTAACTCTGCAGGTTTTCTCTCTCTCTCTCCTGCACTGTCCTCACCATGTGCTTCCTTTGTCTGCTCTTCTCCCTTTTAAACTGCTGTTGTTTGGACTTTTTTTTCCCAAAGTTCTAAAACAATGCAACAGCATATAAAACAGGAATTGCTGCTCCTGGAATTCGATGAAATCACCTCCACCACCTAAAGTACCTCAAAAAAAGGTGCAGCTGTTACAGCCAGAAATTTTTCCCGTCCTCTATCTTGGATTACCCAGAATGGCATTGGTTTTGGGACAGGCACAGGCAGTGGGACAGGGACAGGCATTGGTTCAGGGACAAGCAGTGGGACTGGGACAGGCATTGGTTCAGAGACAGGCACAGGCAATGGGACAGGGACAGGCATTGGTTCAGGGACAGGCACAAGCAATGGGACTGGGACAGGCATTGGTTCAGAGACAGGCACAGGCAATGGGACAGGGACAGGCATTGGTTCAGGGACAGGCACAAGCAATGGGACTGGGACAGGCATTGGTTCAGAGACAGGCACAGGCAATGGGACAGGGACAGGCAGGGGAGAGCTCTGTGCCCCACGAACACCATCCAACCCTGGCCTGCAAACACACTGAACCAACTTTGTACACGCCAGTCCAACACCAGCACCTCCAATTCACTTCAAGCCCTACACCACAGCCATTGCATTTTGCACATTTAATAACCTGCAAGGCAAGAATTTAAATGTGGGCTTTTTTACAATGTTTTTAAACAAAGGATTAATCATTTTGCCAATTTAAAAAAAAATCTGCAAGACAAGATCTTAGGTGTTTACACCTTCTAAACAGCAACTAACAATTTTGCAAATTTAAAAACAAGCGCTGCAATCAGTTTTAAAATCTTGTGTAATGAGATGTTTAAAAACCTGTCACTTAGCAGAGCAGAATTTGAGTAATGCTGAAAAAAAGAGTCAGGCTGTTGATCTCATCTGGACAGATGCAAAAATCTCAAATTTCAAAGCGAGTAACAATTTTTAATATATTTGACTGCTGTTTGTTAATAAGTCCTCTCTCATTGCTTGAGGTGTCACTATAAGGAATATATCAGGGAACTACTTTCTCCCACATTTCTGTTCAATTCAGGAAAGGGACAAAGGTTGGGAATATTCCTTTGTCTTGCAGAGGACAGGTCCATGTAAATGAAAGTAAGCAACTTCTCGCAAATATATGTGAGCTATATTATGAGTCCAATTGATAATCTTAAATTGGTCATTCACACTTAAAATTATTCAGCAAGTGCTGATTCCTCTCAGAATCCAAAGATGTGCAGATCAGGTGAATTGGCCATACGAAATTGCCCATAATATTAGGTGCATCAGTCATGGATAAATGTGGGGCATAGGTCTGGGTGGGTTACTCTTTGGAGGGTCCGGTGCAGACTTGTTGGGCCGAAGGGCCTGTTTCCATACTGTAGGGAATCTAATCTAATCTAAAGTCATGGAATCATGTCTAATGTTAGACATAATGTCCTGAGTTTTGAAAGGCTGTTTGAGGCTGCCAGAAATCTGGTTGTGTGGGCTGGTTTAGCTCAGTTGGCTGGATAGTTGGTTTGTGAAGCAGTATGATACCAAAAATATGGGTTCAATCCCCTCACCAGTAAAGGTTACAATGAAGGACCTTCCTTCTCAATCTCTCCCATTGCCTGATTTGTGTGATGACCTCAGGTTAAATCAGCACCAATTGTCTCTCTCTAATGAAAGAGTAGCCCTGTGGTCTGATAAAACTACAGTGACTTGATTTGATTCTGTCTGTGGCAAACAGATTAAAGCTACATGCTGAATATGACAATTTACCAGTCATTGGCACATATAGCCTACATATCTGGCATTACATCAGCACTAAAATTCTCATACCAGGTGTATTTGCATGGTAGTTAGAAGATTATTTTGGCTTTTTCTAAAATAAAAGACCATTTATGGGATGTGGACATTACTAACTGAGCCAGTATTTGTTGTTCTGTTCTGGTTGCCTTCGAACAGAGTGGCTTGTAAGGAGCACTTTAGAAGGCAGTTTGAGTCAACAATTAGGCTGTGGGTCTGCAGTTACATATAGACCAGACAAGATAAATATGACAGATTTCCTTCCCTATAGGGCATTCATCTTTTTGGCTTGACAGTAGCACCTTGTTAACAGAAATTATAATTTGTGTTACTCTTGCACTTGTGTGAAACAGGTAATTTCAGCTGTTGTTCAAACTTTGAGATACTTTACACTTGCCCTGAGGTAGACTGAACTTCTTAGGTCTGAAATGACAGCTTTGGGCCTATTTGTGAGAATGCATGATAGGCAGCGATCAGTTATCTGATTGGAGGTGTCTTGTTTCAAGCGTACATAGTGACCAAATGGCTCATGCGCTATTTACAAATTTCCAGAAATACCTAGACTTAAAGTGTATGGACTTGTAAAAATCCCAACATGTAAGGTTTCCACGAAGGAAAGGGGGCTTATTGGGCTAATCCACTTCAATGGTGAATCTGAAAATAGGAAGGAGCCCATTCAGGTGTGTAAGGAAATTCTTACAAGCAGTTCCTAAATGAAGTGAAGCAATCTACATGTTTCACAATTTCAAAATCTTGAATCAAAAGAATTTGATGTGACTTGTAAAGTCATAAATGAGGCTGTTAGCAATGTTTAACTTTTATTGTAATGGAATGCAAGGCAATCAGATCATAAAGTGTCTTAATATTTAAGACTGTGTTCTATGCTGTTAAATCAATAACTAATTCAAATGCTTGGAACAAATAATCTGTTACAAATTCTTTTCTTGATCCTGTGAGTGTTGCTGGCCTTTTCTGACGTTGTGTCAGATTTCCAGCATTTGCAGTACTTTGAGATTAATTCTGATTGTTATCTGTTCTGACTGTTGTTAAGGACAGTTCTCAGAAATAGAAAGCCATTGCTGTGAATCAAACTCTCCAAGGCAAATTGCTGCAAAATCAAGATGACTGCAATTCTGTTTATCAAATACTGACTCTGCATTTGCTCCCTGCAGGACACATTCAACAAGACCAGAGAGCCTAAATGCTGATTGAAAAATACCAAAAGCTTAGCAATGTCAAGTATAGGTACAGATACCACAGACATTTAACCAGTGAAGGAAGAATTAATGCATCTTAACAGCATTGGTCACTTGCAAGCTTAACAAATGACGAGTAATGCCACAACAACTTGCAGTTGGAAATTGGTCAAATGCTAGCAAATGGGACCAGATTAATTTAGGATATCTAGTCGGTATGGATGTGTTGGACCAAAGGATCTGTTTCTATACTGTATAGCTCTATGATTGTATAACTCTAATTATATATGTGATTACAATAGCAAATTGTCCTAGAGGCTACATAGCAAGTTCAGAAATGAATACTTGCTAAGCGAAGTACAGTGGATGTATTTAGAAATCCAGAAGGTATTTGACAAGCTAATACAAAAGTTACCACATTGGTGGGCGGCACGGTGGCACAGTGGTTAGCACTGCTGCCTCACAGCGCCAGAGACCCGGGTTCAATTCCCGCCTCAGGCGACTCTCTGTGTGGAGTTTGCACATTCTCCCCGTGTCTGCGTGGGTTTCCTCCGAGTGCTCCGGTTTCCTCCCACAATCCAAAAATGTGCAGGTTAGGTGAATTGACCATGCTAAATTGTCTGTAGTGTTAGGTGAAGGGATAAATGTAGGAGTATGGGTCTGGGTGGTATACGCTTCGGCGGGTCGGTGTGGACTTGTTGGGCTGAAGGGCCTGTTTCCACACTGTAAGTAATCTAATCTAATCTAATCTCAAGAGCTAATTGTGTAAGGGTTAACATATGAGCATGGATAAACAGGTGAACTGCTGTGGGGATCATGTTATAACCTTAACCATTTGAAATCTACATAAATGATTTGAATGAAAGGATTTAAAAAAAATTCACTTGTTGGATGTGACCATCATTGGCTGGGCCCAGCATTTATTGCCCATCTCTAGTTGCCCATAACAAGGTGGGGGTGAGTTGCCTTCTTGAACCACTGTAGTCCATGTAGGTGTATTCAAATGCCCTCAGGGAGGGAATTCAGGATTGTGACCCAGTGACATTGAAGGAATGGTGATAAATTTCCAAGTCAGGAGGAGAACATGCAGGTGGTGGTGTTCCCATGTATCTGCTGTCCTTGTCCCTCTAGATAGAAGTGGTCATGGGGTTGGAAGGTGCTGTCTGAGGATCTTTGGTGAATTTCTGCAGTGGATTTGTAGATAGTACACACTGCCACTATTGAGTGTTGGAGGAGAGAGTGGATGTTTATGGATATAGTGCCTATCAAGTGAGCTGCTTTGTCCTGGATGGTGTCAAGCCTTTTGAGTTTTGTTGGAGCTGCACCCATCCAGGCAACTTTGGATTATTCCATTACATTTCTGACTTGTGCCTTGTAGATTGTGGACAGGCTTTGGGGAGTCAGGAGATGAATTACTTACTGCAGGACTCCTAGCCTCTGACCTGCTCTGATAGCTGATGTATTTATATGACTTGCACAGTTGAGTTTCTGGTCAAAGGTAATATTCAGCGCTTTGATAATGAGGGATTCACTGATGGTAACACCATTGAAAGGTCAGGGACAGATATTGTCCAGATCTTGCTCCATTTGGACATGGCCTGCTTAGGTGTCTGATGAACCGCATGGTTGGTAAATGTGATGACATAAAGATAGCTACGAAACATATACACACACTGCCTATTTCAGCTCAGCAAAACAGATGACAACCATTCTGCAGTTCATTTCTATTCTTTTCCCAAACAGAATCAATCTGCTCGGTTTAAACTTAAACAAAGTTTGGCAATGAACAGTCAGTCATCATTAACTAGTGCATTCTGCATGGCAATGCCTCTGCGACACTCAAAGTCCATTTGCCAACAAGGCAATGCTGACCTCTTTCCCGCAGCAATGAGAATGTCACTGGGGGGTCCTGCAGGTCTCTTCTGTGACATCACCCTCCAGGGAGTTTACAGGAACTGAGCCAAGCTTTGTCCTACCTTGTGATATACCACATTGCAGAACCTGACTCTAAGCTAGCTCCTAACATTGGTGCCGTGTCAATAGCTGAGCCGATGGTTGCGAGTTTTAGATTGAGTGATGGAGTTGGCTCCTATAGTTTCTCTTTCTCCCCTCAGCGGCTTTGCAGGAGCTCAGCAGCTGGACATTCTTGACTATCCGAAAGCATGAAGCATAGAAGGAGACGGTAGCAGTGATGAAGGGGTGAGTCAGGAGGGACGTGAAGGTTCTGCAGTCTATTCATCTTTAAGGATAAGGATGAGGAGCAAATAGATAATCTGCATGAAGCACCAACCTCCCATCATCCTGAACGGAGCAGGTTATGACATTTGATTCCATGGCACCGTTGCCCATCGCCCTGTGGACCATTTGCTCAAGGGTAAGAGGGGTTGCATTCTTGGTGGGGTCTTCCAACAGTCATCTGTGTCTCCTACCCATGGTGGGCATCATTCTCCTGCATCACCCAGGGACAAAAGACTGTCAGTAACTGCATGCCACTATGTCTGAGTGATGCCATAGTGAATACCTTTGCTAACCTTCCCAAGATTAAACTCAAGAGTTTCCAGCTTTCTGCTGGAAATAGGAACCCTCCTTCCTGGCTTTGGCCTTCCAACAATGTGAGTGTGGGATGGCAGCAAGGAGCTTGTTTCTTCCCCTGGTTGTAATAGCAAGTTTCTTAATGGTCTTTTATCCAGAAGACTGCAGTCCACATCCCCCCTTAAGAGAGACTGTGCCTTTAAAAAGGACTGCCAGGAATATGTGGATCTTCCACAATGTTATTTGGGCCATTGCTGGTGTGACAGATGAAATAAGGTCATCCTTTATTTACACAGGAACAGTCCTTGACTATAGTATTGCCTCACATACAGACATCGAGATGTACGGCATGAAAACCTTTGGTCCAACTTGTCCATGCCGACCAGATATTCTAAATTAATCTAGTCCTATTTACCAGCATTTGGCCCTGTAAACCTTTCCTATTCATATACCCATCCAGATGCCTTTTAAATGTTGTAAATGTACCAGCCTCCACCACTTCCTCTGGCAGTTCATTCCATACATGCACCTCTCGCTATATGAAAAAGTTGCCTCTTATGTCCCTTTCAAATCTTGCCCCTCTTACCTTAAATCTATCCCCTCCAGTTCTGGACTCACCCACCCCAGGGAAAAGACTTTGCCTATTTACCCTATCCATGCCCCTCATGATTTTGTAAACCTCTATAAGGTCACCCTCAGCCTCCAATGCTCCAGGGAAAATAGCCCCAGCCTGTTCAGCCTCTCCCTATAGCTCAAATCCTCCAACCTTGGCAACATCCTTGTAAATCTTTTCTGAACCCTTTCAAGTTTCACCACATCATTCCTATAGCAGGGGGACCAGAATTGCACGCAATATTCTAAAAGTGCCACAACAGCCACAACATGACCTCCCAACTCCTGTACTCAATACTCTGACCAATAAAGGTGAGCATACCAAACATCTTCTTCACTATCCTATCTACCTGCAACTTCACTTTCCAGGAGATATGAACCTGCACTCCAAGATCTTTGTTCAGCAACACTTCCCAGGACGTTACCATTAAGTGCATAAATCCTGTCCTGATTTGCCTTTCCAAATCTAAAGTTATCTAAATTAAACTCCATCTGCCACTCCTCAGCCCAGTGGCCCATCTGATTAAGATCCCATTGTACTCTGAAGTAACCTTCTTCGCTGTCCACTACACCTCCAACTTTGGTGAATTTTGCAAATGTACTAACGATATCTCCAATGTTCACATCCAAAATCATTAAACAAATGACAAGAAACCGTGAACCCAGCACTGATCCTTATGGCACACCGTTGGTTACAGGCCTCCAGTCTGAAAGGCAACCTTCCACCATCACCCTCTATCTCCTACCTTTGAGCCAGTTCTGTATCCAAGTCCTAGTTCTCCCTGTATTCCATGTGATCTAACCTTGCTAATCAGTCTACTGTGAAGGACCATGTTGAACACCTTACTCAAGTCTATATAGATCATGTCCACTGCTCTTGCATCATCATTCTTTGTTATATAGAATCATAGAGATGTACAGCATGGAAAGAGACCCTTCGGTCCAACCCGTCCACGCCGACCAGATATCCCAACCCAATCTAGTCCCACCTGCCAGCATCCAGCCCATATCCCTCCAAACCCTTCCTATTCATATACACATCCAAATGTTTTAAATGTTGCAATTGTACCAGCCTCCGCCACTTCCTCTGGCAACTCATTCCATACACATACCACCCTCTGTGTGAGAACGTTGCCCCTTAGGTCTCTTTTATATCTTTCCCCTCTCACCCTAAGCCTATGCCCTCTAGTTCTGGATTCCCCCACCACAGGGAAAAGACTTTGTCTATTTATCCTATCCATGCCCCTCATAATTTTGTAAACCTCTATAAGGTCACCCCTCAGCCTCTGACACTCCAGGGAAAACAGCCCCAGCCTGTTCAGCCTCTCCCTATAGCTCAAATCCTCCAACCTTGGCAACATCCTTGTAACTCTTTTCTGAACCCTTTCAAGTTTCACAACATCTTTCCGATAGGAAGGCGACCAGAATTGCATGCAATATTCCAACAGTGGCCTAACCAATGTCCTGTACAGCCGCAACATGACCTTCCAACTCCTGTACTCAATACTCTGACCAATAAAGGAAAGCATACCAAATGCCTTCTTCACTATCCTATCTACCTGTGACTCCACTTCCAAGGAGCTATGAACCTGCACTCCAAGGTCTCTTCATTCAGCAACACTCTCTAGGACCTTGCCATTAAGTGTATGAGTCCTGCTAAAATTTGCTTTCCCAAAATGCAGCACCTCGCATTTATCTGAATTAAACTTCTTCAAAAAACTCAATCAAGTTAGTAAGACACAATTTCCCCCACACAAAGCTATATTGACTGTCCCTAATCAGTCCTTGCCTTTCCAAATATGTGTAAACACTTCCCCCAGGATTCCCTCCAACAACTTGCCCACCACTGATGTCAGGATCACTGGTCAGGGACCAGAGCGTTAGTATCTCTGACATTCCCCTTTTGGTCTGTAAGCCAGGGATCCCTGATTGGACAGACTAACAGCCCCAATCAGGGAACTCATATTTTATGAGGTCCAGCTGGCTGACCACATCACAATCAGTAATTCCCTCCCCCTCTGAGTCCATGGACATCGGCCAGTCCTTTCTCTTGGTGAACCTCCTGGGGCCGTTTTAGCATCGGCTCAGGTTCTGTAGACTTGGCGTCCGATGGTGTGTAACACATGGGAGCTCACCTCTTGCATCAGGAACATCTTGATAGACTTTCACCCTCTTCTTCTGGCAGCAATGGGCATCAAGGCAGCTACATCCATCATGTCCAGCTTCATGAAGGACATCCCCTTGCCAGTTTTGCACATTACTTGAAATGTGCATTTATCCAGCTGCAAAAAGAGGTTTACCATTTGTTCAAAATCCCCACGAAGGTGAACTGACCCGTTGGGCTTCACAATTACTACAACCAGAGCTAGCCACTCTGCATTCTGTAGAGATTTGATGGTTCCTTCGCTTTCCAGTGGTGCCCCTACTTTTACACAAAAGGAAAATGGCACTCGGTGGGCCTTGCAGAATTGCTTCCTGGTCAACATGCAAAATGGCCTTGGCTCCTTTGATAGTCCCTAGACCTTCCTGCAAAACTTCTGGCTATTTAATTAGGACTTCACTCAAGCAGCCATTTTTTAATTGAAAAATGTTGAACCAATCAAGGTGAATCTCTTGCAACGAACACCGCCCCATCAGGGTTGGACCTGAGCCTTATATTATAATCAGCGATAACTGAACCAGCTGCTTCTCGATTGAGACCAGAACCAAAGTTGACCCCTTAATCTGTAAAGGTTCCCCGATACAAGTTCTCAGACTAGCTCAGATCTTATGCAAACTTAAGGGTTGGCGTCAAATTTTGTTAAAGACTTGTTCTGCAATCACTGAAACAGCTACACCAGTATCAACCTCCATTAGAACCGGGTGGCATTTAACCAAACATTTATTTTGATTGGTTCTAATATTGATGTTGCTAAGCAACGTAACAGTTCTAAACCAGATGCAGGTGAGCTTTCCCAGGTGTGAAATCTCCTGGATACTGGTATATGAACTGTCTTACTCAGTTTACACTTGGTAGACTCTTGTTGTCTTGAGTCCGCATAACAGCAAAACCTACAATGACCTTCTGATCCTGAAGAAAATGTTAACCATTGGCCGAGGCTTGGCTTTGTTTTGGAGTTTTGCCGAGGGCTGACCTCTGATTAGGATTTGTCCTCAGAGAGGACATGCAATTGCCTTCCCTCAAGTGGTGTTCCGTCAGTTGGTATTCACTTCCATCGGAATCCCTTGCACCTCATATGCTCCACTTGTCTCACTTTCCAACAATAAAGCCAGTTGCCTCAGTTGGGCTTCAGCTAATAGGTGTTTTTGCATAGTTACATCATTAGTCCCACATACCTGACAGTCTCTAAGCATCTCATTAAGGGTTAAACCAACATCACAGGCTTCTGCCAGTCGTCTTAAAGTAGTCAAAAATCCTGATGTGGATTCCTCTGATTCTCAAGCTGCCAATTAAAACTGATAATGTGTCAGAATTAATGGAGGTTAGGGGTCGCAATATTCCGCAATTAACTATATCTGTCAACTCTTGAAAGTTTTGGTATCCAGTACCTCAGGGAACATTAGGCTCCTAATTACAGAAAAAGCTGCAACTCCACAGGCTGTCAGGGGGATTACTCATTCCTTATCTGCTACAATGTCACTTGCCTGACAAAAATAACACATTGTTTCCACATGCTGGGCCCAGACCTCAATGACAGGGTTGAATGGTCAAACTTCCCAAGCAGGCAATATGTATGAAATGCTTCCCCCCAACTCAAAGACGACTGCTGTGATGGAGTTTCTTCAGGATCGTGCTTTACTCTTGTCACTACTGAAGTAACTCCACTGAGGCCGGTATCCCATCACTGAGTCACCCTTAAAATACTCATGAACAGCCCTTGACTATAGGACTGCCTCTTCCTGAGTTAGGGACCAAAATGGTAGTATCTCCAACCCTCACTCATTTATTGGTCATCTAGGGCTGTCTGATTAGACCAGATTAACAGCCCCAATCAGGGAACTCATATTCTATGAGGTCCAGCTGACTGACCTCGTTGCAACAGGGATGTTTGCACTGAAAAGGATCCTGGCACTGTGCAGAAACCACTCTTAGTCACATTGCAACGGGGGAAGTAAGGAAGATTGACAGAGTGTGGCATCTCCCCCACCTCATTCCCAATGTGGATCATAGCTTCAGCACCCAACTGTCAGGGCAAACACACTTCATACCTAGCTGTCAGTTACGTTCTTTAATATGATTGGTTGAAGAGCCTCTCAGTTCCTTGTCCTACTCCAGAAATCACCTTTAGGGGGCAAGGTACTGTATCTGACATGTGGGGCTGAATCTTACATTTTTTGGCTAAGCGTGAGTTGTGTGTGATTTTTGCAGAAATTCTTGTCACGAGACTAAATGAGATTTCTCACTGTTTCTTACTGGATGCTGCTTATTAACTACCCACCCTGCCTCTACTGCATCTTTCATGCCCAATTCCACCTCCATCTTAACCACATGCTATTTCTGGAACAATCCACCAGTCACTAGATACTTGTTGAAAGACCAGCATCCCTGGTGCCCATATCATCTTCAAACGCCCATTGAACACCTGGACTGCTATTGGGAATCTACCCTGCTCAGTCTAGGTCAGAATCTAAATGTTTCTGAGCAGAGGAAGGTAGCATCTCCACATATTGGGGAGGACCCCACCCTTCAGATCCCTTTCCTGCTGGGATTTTCTGTAAAGCTGTAGACTTCACACCTCCCCAAATCCCAGACAAACTTCCCTAAGCCCCATCCAAACCTCCCCAAGTCCCATCCAAACCTCCCCAAGTCCCACCCAAACCTCCGCAAGCCCCACTCAAACCTCCCCAAGTCCCCCCAAACCTCCCCAAGCCCCACCCAAACCTCCCCAAGTTCCATCCAAACCACTTCCCCAGTTCCATCTAGGTGGGTTGCTCTTTGGAGGGTCGGAATGGACTTGTTAGCCTGTGTCCACACTGTAGGGATCCTTCTTGTTAGCAGGGAGTCAAGAATTGCATGCAGTATTCCAAAAGTGGTCCTACCAATGTCCATAGGAACAGAATTAGGCCATTTGGTCCATTGAGTCTGCTTCGATCTTGGCGATTCTCATCCCCATTCTCCAGCCTTCTCCCCGTAAGCCTTGATCCCCTTACTAATCAAGAACCAAAATGTAGAGTTTTTTCTATTATCATACACTATGACTTGGTTAGTTCAGTTGGCTGGATGGTTGGTGTGTTGGAGTGTTGGTTCAATTCCTGCAACCAGCTGAAGTTATCGTGAAGGCCTCTTCTCAGCCTCTCCCCTCGCCTGAGGCCTGGTGTCCCTCAGGTTAAACCAACACCAATCATCTCTCTCTGCAGAGGAAGCAGCCCCATGGTCCGGTAAGACGATGGTGATTTGACCTTTTCTGACACAGCTTGGATTCAAGATACAAAACTGAAAGGCTGCAGATGCCAGAGGCTAGAAATAAGAAAACCTAAAAGTTGGAAAAACACAACAGGTCAGGCAGCAAGTGTGAGACAGGGACTGAGAATGAAAAGAGAGTACAGAATTTCACCAAGAGTCGCGATGCTGCAGAATTCATTACCACACAAAGCAGTCGGGACCAAAACATTGTATAGTTTGAGAAGGAAACGGAGAAGGAGCACTGTCGGCTGGAGGGACAGTGTGGAGGAAATGCCTGATTGAGCCCCAAACTGTTTAATGCCCATGTTCCACAAATGAATAAACTTTCAAAACACCGACTCCTGACTTCGATGTTTCTTTGAAAGCTCTGGGCTGAACTGAGTTTCTATCAACACAATTTGGGCTGGCCTGGATCACAATATTGGAAAGGCTTCTTTAGATTGTGGTGAAATTAGTGTAGGAGCTCCCTCTGCAGGCTGTGTCAAATTTTACTGGGGGGATGGGCTGAGATGTTTGAGGGTAGGGGAATGGGCTTGGTTGAGGTTTGTGAAATGGGGGAATGGGATTGGCGGACCTTGGGGGGGATGGGCTGAGATGTTTGGGGTAGGGGAATGGGATTGGCTGAGGTTTGTGGATTGGCTGGGTGGAGGGGGAGGGGTGAAGGGGGATGGGTTTGGGTGGTGTGGGGGTGATGGGGAAGTGATTGGCTGGTATGGGAGTGAGGGGAATGGGATTGGCTGGTTTTTGGGTGAGGAGGTGGGGTTGGCTGGTGTGAGTGTGAGGGGATGTGATTGGGTGGTGAGGGGGTGAGGGTATGGGACTGCTTGGTGTCGGGGTGAGGAGGATACGATTGGCTGGTGGGATGGTGAGGGGGATGAGATTAACTGGTGTTGGGGTGAGGAGTATGGAAATAGCTGGTGTGGGGGGGTTGAGGGGAATGTGATTGGCTCGTGTTAGGGTGAGGAGGATGGGATTGGTTGGTGGTGGTGGGGGGATGGGATTGGCTAGTGTGGGGGTGAGTCGGATGGAAATAGCTGGTTTTGGGGGAGAGATGGGATTGGCTGCTGTGGAGCGAAGGGAATGGGATAGGCTCGTGTAGGGGTGGGGTACGGAAATGGCTAGTGTAAGGTGGGGGAGGTAGGAAGGCTGGAGTGGGGGTGGGACTGGCTGAGGTTGGATGTAAGTGGAGTTGGACTGGCTGAGGTTGGGGTAGGGGGGAAAGATTGGATGATGTTCGGATGGCAATGTGATTGGCTAAAATTGGGTCATGGAAACGAGATTGGCTAAGGTTGGGGGTGCGGGAATAGGATTGGCTGACGTTTGCGGAAAGAGAATGAGATTGGCTGAGGTTTGTGGAGAAGGGGGAATGGGATTGGTTGAGGTTTCGGGTGTGGGGAAATGGTTTGAGAGATATTTGGGGGTAGGGTAATGGGATTGGCTGAGGTTTGTGGAGTGGGGGAATGGGATTGGCTGACCTTGGGGGTGGGGGAATGGATTTAGAGATGTTTGGGGGTAGGGGAATGAGATTAGCTGAGGTTTGTGAAGTGGGGGAATGGGATTGGCTGACCTTGGGGGTGGGGGAATGGGTTTGAGGTGTTTGGAGGTAGGGAAATAGGATTGGCTGAGGTTTGTGGAATGGGGGAATGGGATTGGCTGACCTTGGGGGTGGGGGAATGGGTTTAGAGATGTTTGGGGGTAGGGGAATGGGATTAGCTGAGGTTTGTGAAGTGGGGGAATGGGATTGGCTGACCTTGGGGGTGGGGGAATGGGTTTGAGGTGTTTGGAGGTAGGGAAATAGGATTGGCTGAGGTTTGTGGAGTGGGGGAATGGGATTGGCTGACCTTGGGGGTGGGGAATGGGTTTAGAGGTGTTTGGAGGTAGGGAAATAGGATTGGCTGAGGTTTGTGGAGTGGGGGAATGGGATTGGCGGACCTTGGGAGGATGGGCTGAGATGTTTGGGGGTAGGGGAATGGGATTGGCTGAGGTTTGTGGAGTAGGGGGATGGGATTGGCGGACCTTGGGGGAGGGAGGGAATGGGCTGAGATGTTTGGGGGTTAGGGGAATAGGATTGGCTGAGGTTTGTGGAGTGGGGGGGATGGGATTGGCGGACCTTGGGGGGGGGGGGGGATGGGCTGAGATGTTTGGGGGTAGGGGAATGGGATTGGCTGAGGTTTGTGGAGTGGGGGGATGGGATTGGCCGACCTTGGAGGTGGGGGGTGGGGGAATGGGTTGAGAGATGTTTGCGGGTTGGGGAATGGGATTGGCTGAGGTTGAGGGAGGGGAATGGGAAATATCTGCTGAGGTTGACATGATTTCGCAGGCAGAGGGGTTATCTCAGCAGTGTGGAAGGCTGCACCGTTATCAAGTGCCCAGTAAATATAAAGGCTGCGTGCTGCCGCTGTTGGATCCACTGCAGAGAACACACACAGCTTCAGAATGCCCCTGTTGGAGGCACTCCTCTTCCTAAGTGTGACCCTGCTGCTGCTCCTTTTAACCCGAAACGCCCAGGACAGGTGGAATGCAGCCAGGTTTCCCAAGAGCTTGCCATCGTGGCCATTGATTGGAAGCTTGCTGAGTTTGAGGAGTGATGTCCCACTGCACCTGCAGTTTCTGAAATTCCAGAAATCGTACGGCAGCATCTTCTCCTTGAGGATGGGATCTCGGTATATGGTGGTGATCAACAACTACCAAGATGCCAGGGAAGTGTTGGTGAAAAAGGGCAAAGCCTTTGCGGGGAGACCCGACATGGTAAACTTTTCGAATGGGGACGTTATTGTTGCAATAATATAGTTCATTCTGTTCAGTGATTAATGTTGTGGAGGTGCCGCTGTTGGACTGGGGTATACAAACTTAAAAAAAAATCACACAACACTAGGTTATAGCCCAGCGGGTTTATTTGGAAGCACTAGCTTTCGAAACGATGCTCCTTCATCAGGGAACTCGTTTCAGCAGCGTTCCGAAAGCTAATATTCCAATATAACCTGGAGTTGTGTGATTCTTAACAATGCAATTTCGACGTGTAACGAAATTAACTTGTAAACACGCGGTGGCTGTCTTGTTGGGTTCTATTTTTGCTGGAAGGTTGAAACTTCCTTGGCAAAATAAAAAACAATGAGACTGTCTTCTGTTGAATTTCAGACGGGGATAAAATCAGAAGATAATGGGATCTGTTTGCTTATTGTCTTGTGGTGATTTTGTGACTGCCTGCATTGATGTTCAGAAGCACAGATCCAACCCCTCGACATGCCCAAATTCACCATTCCTGGATTTGCTCAGGCTTTTCGTTTTATTTCTGCAAAATCCTGAAGAACTGGCCATTCGGCACCACATCCCCCCGCATGTTCTCCGGGAGCCTCCTCCTATTCCTGCCTCTCCCTTTCTCTCTCACTCTCCTGTGGATGCCTGTCCGCACAGTCTGGCTTTAGCTGTTTGTCCTTGTGCTTTTTAAAGGTGTTCCAGGCTTCACGGTGGGTGAGTAATGCCAGGGAGCAGCGCACGCAAACCACAGCCCATTCACTTGGGGTGAAGTGCACTGCACACCATTATCTTCACGCTTGCCTTCTTGACAAATCCCCACTGCCAAGGTTTTCATCTCCTCACTGTTGACACCTCCTTACATTGTCCATGGCCCCCTCAGTCCAAATTGAACCAATTTGGAGGTTTGGATAGCTCTGTTTGTATCCCTGCCATCAATTATTAGAAATGAAAGTGGTACAAGTCTATTCATTCTTTTGACTGAACCTGTGGACCATTAAATAGTGAGGAATTTATTCTGGTATGGAACCTGAATTCCATACCTGGTCCAAACAATCCTGGGATGAGTTTAGAATTCCTGCCACAAACCTCCAACAGTTCATTCTCTACTCTCTGTTTTCCCACCATCAAAATGTACCTTCTTCCCTCACTCAGTGCCTCCCAGCACATTGAAAATGTCAAACTCCTCAACTTTGAACAGAATTACAACATATGGACCAGAAAGAGGCTATTCGGTCCATCTGTTCTATCCTGTGTTTATTCTCCACATGAGTCTCCTCATAAGCTGCTTTCTTTAATTTTATAACATATCCACTTGTTCCTTTCTCTGACGTGAAACATAGAAACTGGGATGATTTGGAGGTGCCAGTGTTGGACTGGGATAGATAAAGTCAGAAGCCACATGACACCGGGTTACAATCCAACAGATGTATTTGAAAATGCTCCAACAGCTTGTGACTTCAATAAACCTGTTGGACTGTAACCTGGTGTCATGTGACTTCTGACATAGCCTACTCCTCTCCTAGTGTCTATCATCTCCAGTAATTTGCTTCAACTAGGCTAAGATTCCGGCAGCTGCCAAGTTGGAAGTTCACCTGTAGGTATTGAGGGGTTCTAAAGAGTGAGATGTCTGTGTTGCTGAAGGCACATTCTAGTCCCAGTCACCCAATTTATACTTCACAGAACAATCCACGAGGTTGGCTGTTCTCCTTAACACCTTCTCTTGATCAGAGAAGGAACAGCATTTACACAGTTAGATAATGCCTGCCGTGCTTTCTGAACCTCTTTATGTGTATCTGACCACAGCACCATGGGTCAGGCAAGGAGCCAGGTTTTGCGTCCACTCCAGCCAGAATGGGGAACTCGGTCCCCATGCTGTCCACCCCAGGCACACCGGCAATGTGCACGAGTGTTGTAGCCTGGAGTTGTGAAAAGTGTTTGTCATCACTTGGATAAACAGGAGTCTGCCCACTCTTGCTACCAACTATTGGTGTGTGTTGGAAAGATTCACAAGTAGATGTCAGGTCAGATGCATTACGAACCTTGCTCCTTCATTGGCCACCAAGTCCTAGACCGAAACTCAAACCCAGGCTACCACTGCACCCTGGGACCCCTGGCTTATTGTACAGTGGTGATGTGTGGGAGGTCTGTTCAGTGCACACAATATTAATAGGCTTAAAAAAAAGCCAGCAGCATTCTTGAGAGGATGACTGCTTCTCTCTCCATGTGCCATACCAGGTTGGCAGTACTTGCAGTTTTGCAGCATCAAAGAAATTCTGTCTCTGAGCAAGATATAATGTTGGATATTTAAGAAAGGCAAATCAGGGCAGGACTTATACACTTGGTGGTAAATTCCTCGGGAGTGTTGTTGAAAGGAGAGACCTTGGATTGCAGATTCATAGTTCCTTAAAAGTGGAGTCGTAGGTAGACAGGATAGTAAAGAAAGCATTGGATGAGCATTGACTATAGGAATTGGGAGGTCTTGTTGTAGCTGTACAGGACATTGGTGTGACCACTTTTGGAATATTGTGTTCAATACTGGTCTCGCTCCTATAGGAAGGATGTTGTGCAACTTGAAAGGATTCCGAGAAAATTTACAAGGATGTTGCCAGGGTTAGAGGATTTATAGAGTCAAAGAGATGAACAGCATGGAAACAGACCCTTCAATCCAACCCGTCCATGCCGACCAGATATCCCAACCCAACCTAGTCCCACCTGCCAGCACCTGACCCATATCCCACCGAACCCTTCCTATCCGTATACCCATGCAAATGCCTCTTAAATGTTGTAATTGTACCAACCTCCACTACTTCCTCTGGCAACTCATTCCATACACGTACCACCCTCTGTGTGGAAAAAGTTGCCCCTTAGGTCTCTTTTATATCTTTCCCCTCTCACCCTAAGCCTATGCCCTCAAGTTCTGGACTCCCCAACCCCAGGGAAAAGACTGTCTATTTATCCTATCCATGCCCCTCATAATTTTGTAAACCTCTATAAGGTCATCCCTCAGCCTCCGACGCTCCAGGGGAAATAGCCCCAGTCTGTTCACCCTCTCCCTATAGCTCAAATCTTCCAACCCTGGCAACATCCTTGTAAATCTTTTCTGAACCCTTTCAAGTTTCACAACATCTTTCCGATAGGAAGGAGACCAGAATTGCATGCAATATTCCAACAGTGGCCTAACCAATGTCCTGTATAGCCGCAACATGACCTCCCAACTCCTGTACTCAATACTCTGACCAATAAAGGAAAGCATACCAAAAGCCTTGTCACTATCCTATCTACCTGTTACTCCACTTTCAAGGAGCTATGAACCTGCACTCCAAGGTCTCTTTGTTCAGCAACACTCTGTAGGACCTGACCATTAAGTGTATGAGTCCTGCTAAGATTTGCTTTCCCAAAATGCAGCACCTCGCATTTATCTGAATTAAACTCCATCTGCCACTTCTCAGCCCATTGGCCCATCTGGTCCAGATCCTGCTATGTACTACACTTTCAATTTTGGTGTCATCTGCAAACTTACTAACTGTACCTCTTATGCTCGCATCCAAATCATTTATGGAACAAAAAGTAGAGGACCCAGCACCGATCCTCGTGGCACTCCACTGGTCACAGGCCTCCAGTCGAAAAACAACCCTCCACTACCACCCTCTTCTACCTTTGAGTTAGTTCTGTATCCAAATGGCTAGTTCTCCCTGTATTCCATGAGATCTAACCTTGTTAGTCATCTCCCATGGGGAACCTTTAAGCTATAGGGAGAGGCTGAATAAGCTGGCACTATTTTCTCTGGAGCTTTCGAGACTGAAGGGTGATCTTATGGAGGTTTATAGTCATGAGGGGCATGGATAGGGTGAATAGACAAGTTCTTTTCCCTGGGGTAGGGAAATCCAAAACTAGGCGGCATAGGTTTAGGGTGAGAGGGGCAAAATTTAAAAGAGACCTAAGGGGTAACCTTTTCACACAGAGGGTGGTGGGCATTTGGAATGCGTTGTCAGCAGAGGTGATAGAGCAGGCACGGTAGGTTCATTTAAGATACATCTGGACAGATGCATGAGTAGGTGGGGAGCAGAGGGATACAAACACTCAGGAGTTGACCGACAGGTTTAGACAGTACATTTGGATCAGCTCTGGCTTAGAGGGCTGAAGGGCCTGTTCCTGGGCTGTAAATTTTCTTTATTCTTTGTTCTTTGTGTATGGAATGAGCTGCTAGAGGAAGTGGTGGAGGCTGGTTCAATTAAAAGGCACCTGGATGGGTCTATGAATAGGAGGGTTTGAAGGGATATGAGCCAAATGCTGGCAATTTATTTAAGATATGTGGTTGGCATGAACAAATTGGACCGAAGGGTCTGTTTCTGTGCTGTACTTCTCTAACGCTCTATACCATTTTAACTCATTTCTCTATTTCTGTAACTAAGATTTTGTACCTAAGATGGCGGTGGCTGTGGTGACATTGTGCACTTTTCACTGTACTCTTGTAACCTGTATTTAAATACACATGTCTAAATCTAAAACAAATCTAAAAAAACACACACACTTGAACAAAACTAAAACCAATCTCAATTTGTATTGATGTTAGAAATCACACAACACCAAGTTATCATCCAACAAGTTTATTTGAAATCACAAGCTTTCAGAGCGTTGCTCCTTTGTCAGGTAAAGTCACTTCATCTGACAAAGGAGCAGTGTCCCAAAGCTTGTGATTTCAACTAAACCTGTTGGACTATAACCTGGTATCATGTGACTCCTGACATTGTCCACCCCAATCCAACACCGGCACCTCCACATCGTGTATTAATGTAGCACAGGCTCCCCTAGTGTTCTCAGAGATTACAACATCATCTGGTGGCACAGAAAGAACCTTGGATGTATAGTAAACTGTGCTGTTCATGTCACAGGATCACATACGTGTTCATAGAGTCATAGAATCATTTAGTACAGAAGAGATCCTTTGGTCCATCGAGTCTGTACCACTAAAACTTTGGCATTTTGGATATGATGCCAAGGCATAAAAGCTATGGGGATAGTGAAGACCCCTAATGCTATCCTAACAACTTCCCCACAGCCCCACCCCCCACTTATTTCTCAGCCCCCATCCCCCTCCCCACTCCTGATGAAAGGTTAAGCCTGAAATGTTGACTGTTGCTCCTCAGATGCTACCTGACCTGCTGTGCTTTTTCCAGCTATGGGACGAATAGTTATGTGGTTGGTTGGTTTTGACTGGCACAGATGTGATGGGCCAAATGGCCCTTTCCTGTGTTGTCGATCTCCATGACACTAACTATACCCCTATGGATCTTAGTCCAACTTTCACGTACAAGGCCTGTAGCCTTGTACAAAGCACAACAGTTGAAGTGCTTATCCAAGTACTTTTTTAATGATTGTGAGGTTTGCTACCCCCGCAGACAGCGTATTTCAGACGCCCTCCCCCACTGCCATCAATCTCTGGGAGAAACAAAAATATCATGAAGTAGAAGGAGGCCATTCAGCTCATCATACTTGTACTGGCTCATTACCTAGTGAAAATCTCCTGCTATATTCTCATACCCTTGCATATTATTTTTATTGAAATGATCATCCAGATGCCTCTTGAATGCCTCAATTGATCCTGGCTCCACTGCACTTTCAGGCCCAAGCTATTGTAAAGCTATTGATATTGTAAAAGGATTAAAGTTGTCACAGTCAGTGACAACTTTTGTCAGTGCCACAACCACCTGATGAAGGAACGGCGCTCCGAAAACTAGTGCTTCCAATTAAACCTGTTGGACTATAACCTGGTGTTGTGTGATTTTTAACTTTGTACACCCCAGTCCAACACCGGCATCTCCAAATCATGATAAAAATCAATAGTGACTCCGGGGAAACTCCACTCAGAATCTTCCTTCATCCTGAAAAATAACCATTGTTGATAACTCTGTTTTCTAGGAGAAAGTGAGGACTGCAGATGCTGGAGATCAGAGCTGAAAATGTGTTGCTGGAAAAGTGCAGCAGGTCAGGCAGCATCCAAGGAGCAGGAGAATCGACGTTTCGGGCATGCTTATGCCCGAAACGTCGATTCTCCTGCTCCTTGGATGCTGCCTGACCTGCTGCACTTTTCCAGCAACACATTTTCAGCTCTGATAACTCTGTTTGCCAACATTCAGCCAATTTTGTATCATTTCCTTTCATTTCATGAGCTATAACTTTCCTCATAAGTCTACTGCGTGGCACTGTATCAAACACTTCTGAAAATCCATGTATACCACCAAGTGTTACCCTCATCGAGTCTTTGTTACCTCTTCAAAAATCTATAGCAGGTTTGTTAAACACCATTTTCCCTCCAGAAATCCATGCTGACTCATCCTAATCAACCTAATGGTCACATCTTCCCATCTCTCATTCCTCCTCTCCGGCAGCTCACAAGGTACACAAGGTTTACTTTTGACAACCCAGTACAACCCTCAGCTCTCCCAGAATCATTATAGCACAATGGTTAAATGTTAAAACAAACCTATAATATATTTTCTTTGTTCAGCTGACTAGCAATCTGCTCTCCAGAGTTGGGAAAGATATTGCATTTGGAAACTATAGCTCCAGCTGGAAGTTTCACAGGAAGCTTGTTCATTCAGCTATCTACCTGAAGGGTGATAGCACTACATCGTTAGAGAAAATAAGTGAGTATATACAACAGTTGTGAATGGTAAATTCTTTCAGACTCCCCTGATGGTGCAAGGTGTTTAACAGTGAGCAACAGATTCACTGACACAAGTGACGGTTCTTGATTTTGCTGATTTCCGTGTGGGTTTCTTGATCAAGTCTACACCTTTTTAAAATATTAAGTGGGTCGGACAGTCTTTGATTGTGCACTGTAACAGAAAGACAAAATTTAATGGGAACTTATTGAACTTAAATGAATAAATGATTCCCCAGAGTGATGATGAGTCCTATTCATGAAACCTGACCCATCCTACGTTGAATTAGAGAAAGTTAGACAGAGCTCCTGCTCATTTGTGTTCTCCACAGCTACACGTGAGTATTTGTTTACAATTCATTCATGGGATCACTGGCCAGGGCAGCATTTATTACCCAGAGGGCAGTTAAAGTGTCACTACATCACTGTGAGCAAGAGCAGCTCATCATTAGATATATAATTCCAAATTATTATGGAAGTCAAATTTCACTGTCTACCCTTAGCAGGATTTGAACCCAAGTTCCAAGAGCATGAGGGTCTATGGATTAATAATTTCGCAATAATACCACTAGGTCATAACCTCCCCTTGATGATAATATGCAAATGAACAACTTCCTGCTCCTGTACTGTATAGCGTCAGGTATGAATAACAGCCATTGGCCTGAAACACCAGAAAGTAAATAAACAACTGCAGTACAATGTACCTGATGTACTGGCAATATCTTTAGAAATTTGGGAGGAAAAGGTGATGGTGTAGTTTAATAAAGCAGCCCTAAGCAAAATGAAATTAGTTTTGCAACAAGTGTTCATGTCTGGTGTGCCTTTAGATCACAAGGAGGAGGCAGGAGTTGCCCACTTGGCAGCAACACTGACCTCTCAGGTAGAAGGCACTGTGTTCAAGAGCTACTCCAGGACCTGTCAGCCAAAGGAATGTTCATGCGATAAGCAGCTTAACAAAATCCTTCCAAGACTCATCAGGTTAGGGTGTATTGGCCAAACTAAACTGTCCACTTTGTCCAGGGATGTGCAGGCTAGATAGATTAGCAGGGTTACAGGGATAAGGTAGGAGGGGTCTGGGTGGAATGCCGTTTGTGGGAGGGGGTGGGTCAGTGCAGACTTGATGGGGTGAATGGCCTGCTTCCACACTGTAGGGGTTGTATGACTCGATCTATGGAGAGAAATGAATGTGAAGAAACAAGTGAGGAGATAGATCCCAAAGTGTCTTCATGAGATATAACCAGGAATGAAGATGAACAAGATAGAGGAAACAAACAGGAACCAAGAGGAAAGCTGACTCGAGGAAGTTCTCTCTAATAGGATTGCCTTTTGTTTCTTTTCCTTTGTTCATTTTCTTTGTTCAAACCAATCACATTTCCCTTCACTCCGAAAACATTAGCTCATGTTGTGGCAGTGCTAGTTCAAGTGACCCATTTTCCTCTGTTTTTGGTTTGGGTTGGTGACGAGCAGTTTGCCGAGAAGTTCAATCAGCATGCAGTATGCTTGAACACTTCGTTGACTCCCAAGTGGACATAATGCCTGAGGTGACCCGAATGGTCACAAATGTCGTCTGCTTGTTGTGCTTCAACTCCAAGTATGAGAGAGGAGACCCAGAGTTTCAGAAGATGCTGCAGTACAGCCAAGGCATTGTGGATAATGTCGGAAGGGGTGCTCTAGTAGACATCTTCCCCTGGATGCAGGTACTCCATTCTGACTTGCAACTTCTTTTTGTAACTTCTTAGATTGTTTTGACCCCTAATTGAAATAATCCCTGATGGTGGACAGTGTTTGGTAATTCTGATTATGGATAGGATGCAAGAGACTCTGATTGTAAATGATTAATTTCTGATTGCAGATCCTGTGGTAATCTCTATCACAGATTGTCTCTCTGTTACTTCCTTCGTAGCTATTTCCCAATGAAGGTCTCAGACTTCTGAAAAAAAGCATTGCAGTCCGAGACAGTATCCTTCAGAAGAAATATGAAGACCACAAGGTATTTTGGTGTGGAGCATAAGCCTCCATCTCACTGATGTAATGGCAGCAGTAGGGTGGATGTGTACTATTGTATGTGGCATGTGTTTTCACATCAGTCAACAAATCAAACACATGGGAGGGGGTGTAAGCATGCCCTCCACCCCTGCACCACAGTTGGAGGGTGGGCTTGCAAATGCAGTGGCTGCATTTCCGAGTTTTGAGGGGATGTAAAGAAAACATTTGTTCACCCAGAGGGTGGTGGGAATCTGGATCTCGCTGCCTGTAGAGGCTGAAACCCTCACAATATTTAAGAAGTATTTAGATGTGCATTTGCAATGTCAAGACACACAAGGCTAAGGGCCACACGCTGGAAGGTGGGATGAAAATAGTTAAAAAAAAACCAAAAGAACCGCAGATGCTGGAAATCAGAAACAAAAAGCAGAAGTTGCCGGAAAAGCTCAGCGAGTCTGGCAGCATCTGTGGAGAGAAATCAGAGTTAACATTTCAGGTCGAACTGAAGAAACGTCACTCAACCCAAAATATTAACTCTGATTTCTTTTCACAGATGCTGCCAGACTCGCTGAGCTTTTCCAGCAATTTCTGTTTTTGGTAGAAAGTTTTTAAATGCTTGTTGTTGACTGGTGCAGACTCAATGGGCTGAAGGGCCTTCTCTTTGACTCTGACCCCATTTCTGTCCCTAAGATCATAACTTATCTTTACTCCCTCACTGCCCCCCCCCTCCCACTGCCCCCATCCTTTCAAACACAGGCCCCCCCCCTCCCGCCCCAACCCTCTGCCCTTGGTGTGGCCTATCAGCCCAGTCCTGCCAATACTACCGACCCCCTTCCCATCCGAGCTCCTCTTCTTCAGCGGCCTTCTGTAGTCTCTGCAGAAGCCACTGCTCCGTCCCTAGCGTGGATATGGGTCAATAAACTCACAAGCAAGGGTTAAAATCCCATGTGGCAGCCACTGTGGTGAGAAGACATCCCTCATTGACTTTTCAGGTGATGGGATGGGAATCTCCATCATGTGGCAATCAGGTGCATTGACCTGGTCTGGGCCATTTCATTCCCTCAAAACACTTCCACCCTTCTGTGTGTTGGGCCGTTCTGTGTGTTGGGCCGTTCTGTGTGTTGGGCCCTTCTGTGTGTTGGGCCCTTCTGTGTGTTGGGCCCTTCTGTGTGTTGGGCCGTTCTGTGTGTTGGGCCCTTCTGTGTGTTGGGCCGTTCTGTGTGTTGGGCCGTTCTGTGTGTTGGGCCCTTCTGTGTGTTGGGCCGTTCTGTGTGTTGGGCCGTTCTGTGTGTTGGGCCGTTCTGTGTGTTGGGCCGTTCTGTGTGTTGGGCCGTTCTGTGTGTTGGGCCGTTCTGTGTGTTGGGCCGTTCTGTGTGTTGGGCACTTCTGTGTGTTGGGCCGTTCTGTGTGTTGGGCCGTTCTGTGTGTTGGGCCCTTCTGTGTGTTGGGCCGTTCTGTGTGTTGGGCCGTTCTGTGTGATGGGCCGTTCTGTGTGTTGGGCCGTTCTGTGTGTTGGGCCGTTCTGTGTGTTGGGCCGTTCTGTGTGATGGGCCGTTCTGTGTGTTGGGCCGTTCTGTGTGTTGGGCCGTTCTGTGTGTTGGGCCCTTCTGTGTGTTGGGCCCTTCTGTGTGATGGTAGTTGATCGGTGAACCAAATAGACCTCTCCACCTTGCTCCCATTTCCACTTGCTCAACAAAATCCCATCAATCTTTGTTCCAAAGTTAACAATTGATTGAGTATCATTTGGTATTTATGAGAAAGAGTTCCAAAACTTTTGCCAGACTTTCTACACCACGTGTTTCTTAATTACACTCTTCAAATATAGAAGCATAGATAACAGGAGCAGGTGTAGGCCGCTTGGCCCTTTTTGAGCCTGCTCCATCATTCAAATGATTATGGCTGACCGTCAAACTCAGTTCCCTCGTCCCACTTGTTCCCCATGCCCTTTCATTCCTTTAACCCGAAGAATTATACCTCACTTCTTCTTGAAAATATTCAATATTTCTGTGGCAGAGAAAGGTCTGGCACTAATTTTGTGGACAATATCCCCAGTGTGAGACTCCCCAACCAGCAGGAACTCTCTCTATAATAGCAGTTCCCTTTCATGTTATCAAGATTTCCAATTAGATTGTTCTTTGAGTAAATCCCACCAAACTGCCCTGTCCTATGTAAGTATATTTCCATGTGTAAGTTGTTATTCTCATTTCTGGTTCCCTGATGGTTGGGTATCCAACAGAACAAAGGATATTGAAATCAAAATCTTCAGCTTCCTTGGAAGTGTTTGTCAAGAGCTGGCACAATGCTCCCCAACCGCACACTAAACATTTCCTGCCAATTGTGCCACCCTTAATGAGAGCAACTGATTCATGACGGTACTGTTTTTATCAAGGGAAGGGCACTCTGTTTGCAATTGGGATTGGTAACTTACTTTCCCATTATCTTACTACTATTAATTAGTATCTCTCGGCATCATTCCAGAATGTGCTCAAGGGGTCTGATTGGTTGGTGGTAGTGCCCCTTGCCAAGGAGGTGTATTATAAACTGACTGAACAAGTTGATTTTTTTAAAATACAGGTTACAGTGTGAAACACCACCCCTCCTAGGACAGGAAGTGAACACTGTCATTTCCAAGGCTTTGTATACCACCATGTTGCTTACCCAATGGATATATTCCATTCTAATGCTCGTCCTATCACTCAGTTGGTTGGACAGCCGGTGTTATGATGAAAGGTGCCACTGACTGTACTCAGGTCCATATGAAGATTCTGCCCTCTCACCCTCACCTGAGGCATAGTCACTCATCGCCAGTCATCTCTCCCTCATGAGAGAGCCGGACCAGGATGACTTTATATTTGTATTATACCCCATTCACCAGGTTTTGTGGTTGAATTTAGGTCCCTCAGAGCACACCAACCCTTTGGCTTCCTCCATTGTATTTCCCCACAAACTCCCTTGGAATCCAGTTCATCCCAGTGATCGAAAGCCAAGGCATTGATCTGACCTTTAAACGGTTTTCTCTACCGAATCACTCAAAACCAGGTAATCATCCTGGTGTGATAGTACTTCCTCTGACATCAGTTCCAATGTTTTCGTGAACTACTCACACAGAGAGATGTACAGCACAGAAACAGACCCTTTGGTCCAACTCGTCCATATATCCCACTTGTCTCACTTGCCTGCATTTGGTCCACACCCTCATAAACCCTTCTTGTTCATGTAGTCATCCAAATACCTTTTTACATGTTGTGATTGTACCCACCTCCTCTGGCAGCTTATTCCTCACACTCCCCACCCTCTGATTACACCTGTATGTTCTTGCTGTGGGATTTGGGTTTCACTTGAAACCATGTTCGAGTCTAAAGTTAACTGTCTACCGTGTAAAGCTCTCCTCACTCATTCAGCTTGTTCGGCTAAAATAAGTCTAATATTTTCCTCTTGGTTCCATCCTTTGAGACAGCTGAGCCACATTGAGGCTATTCTCTGTCCACTTTTGTTCCATGGTGAGTGTCAAAATCAAATCAAGACCTGACCACAATCCATACAGGGGTGGGGGTGGGGGGGTGTCTTTTATGAACAGCCAATCCCGTATTTAACCTCCTCCATCTCACTTTCCAGGCGAATTATAACAGTCACTCTTTGAATGATTTGCTGGACATTTTGCTGAAAGCCAAGCACAACACAGAGAATAATAACAATTCCAAGTATGAAGAGAGACTGACAGATGACCATTTACAAATGACAGTGGCGGATATTTTTGGAGCAGGGGTGGAGACCACAGCTACAACCCTCGCATGGACAATTATTTACCTGCTTCACTATCCTGAGGTGAAATAAACATTTTAAATTAAAATATGCAACAGGGATTACAGAGTTGCAGATCTCCCAGTGAACGGTAAAGCCAATATAACGTTTGGGTAACTTCTACAGTCACAGCTGGGGCTCGTTGAAAAAAACTGGGGAGAAATTCATTTTAAAACATTAATACAGAAGAGATGTCTCCGTCTGCAGCTCCCTTTAATGCTACTCCCAAATTTCTTATCAAATGTCCGAATGGGAAGGTCCTAATCCTTAGGAAAAGTGTTTCTGAAAGTAACGTAAAATGTATTTTAATGGGGATGTTTTATTCCCCCATAAATTGACTGTGAAATTAGCTATTCATTACTTTACTACATGAACTTATATTCAAAAGCACAGCCACATACAGAAATGCACATATAAACACTGAAATATGTACTTGTGTACGCTCACAGTTATGCAAGCATACATGTACTCACTGACACGCACCTACACGCACATGCAAACAAATGCAGTAGATACACAAACAGGCACCTACAGACAGACACATATGCACACAACCCCATGTACACACACAAACACACATATACCACAAGTACAGTCCTCTACAGACAGACTCACATGCACCCAATCACACATACAGTCACCCATATACTGACAGATACACACATGCACACAATCGCACATACACTCATCAATAACAGGCAGATGTGCATGTGCACACAAACACACATACAAACATGTTTCCCATGGAATGTGTCTTGGAGAATATGTTGTTTCATAATAATAGTTGGGGGAAAGTGAGGACTGCAGATGTTGGAGATCAGTGTCGAAACATGTGGTGCTGGAAAAGCACAGCAGATCAGGCAGCATCCAAGGAGCAGGAAGGTGAAGATGAAGAGCTCATGCTTGAAGCATCAACTCACCTGCTGCTCGGATGTTGCCTGACCGGCTGTGCTTTTCCAGCATCACAGTTTTTGACACATAATAGTAGATACCTACTTCAGAAGTCCTTCACTAGAAGTAAAAAACATTATAGAATACCTTGTAAAAGGTACTGTTTGGTCATTTGTTTCATGTCAGTTGGTATTTAAACCAGTAAGACAACTGAACAATGTAACCCATTGTTTACACCACAGGTACAGAAAAAAATACATGAGGAAATTGAGAGCCAAATTGGATTAAACAGGACTCCACAACTGAGTGATAGAAACAAATTGCACTTTCTCAGTGCAACTATCAGTGAAGTTTTGCGGATCCAGCCTGTTTCCCCTCTGCTAATTCCACATGTGGCTCTGGTAGATTCCAGGTAAACACCTCTTCAGTTCTTTACTGGGAACACAGGAACAGATGGATGTCTGTCAGCCCCTTGAATATGTTCTACCATGCAACTTGATCCTTGCAGGTCTGTAACTTGAATTATTCTGGTTGGCTTCATATTCCTGAGTGCCCCTAACTAAGAAACATGTATCATTCTCAGTTTTAAATTCTCAGTTTGCTGAGGAGTCACAGATGGAGTTTAATTCAGATAAATGCGAGGTGCTGCATTTTAGGAAAGCAAACCTTAGCAGGATTTATACACTTAATGGTAAGGTCCTAGGGAGTGTTGTTGAACAAAGAGACCTTGGAATGCAGGTTCATATCTCCTTGAAAGTGGAGTCGTAGTTGGATAGGATAGTGAAGAAGGCTTTTGGTATGCTTTCCTTTATTGGTCAGAGTATTGAGTTGTGGCTATACAGGACATTGGTTAGGCCAGTGTTGGAATATTGCGTGCAATTCTGGTCTCCTTCCTATTGGAACGATGTTGTGAATCTTGAAAGGGTTCAGAAAAGATTTACAAGGATGTTGCCAGGGTTCAAGGATTTGAGCTATAGGGAGAGGCTGAACAGGCTGGGGCTATTTTCCCTGGAGCGTCGGAGGCTGAGGGATGACCTTATAGAGGTTTACAAGATTATGAGAGGCATGGATAGGATAAATAGGCAAAGCCTTTTCCCTGGGGTTGGGGAGTCCAGAACTAAAGGGTATAGGTTTAGGGTGAGAGGGGAAAGATATAAAAGAGACCTAAGGGGCAACTTTTTCACACAGAGGGTGGTACGTGTATGGAATGAGCTGCCAGAGGAAGTGGTGGAGGCTGGTACAACTACAATATTAAAGAGGCATTTGGATGGGTATATGAATAGGAAGGGTTTGGAGGGATATGGGTCAGGTGCTGGCAGGTGGGACTAGATTGGGTTGGGATATCTGGTCGGCATGGACAGGTTGGACCGAAGGGTCTGTTTCCATGCTGTTCATCTCTATGACTCTGAGAGTCCCACTGTGTTATGAATGAAGAACTACTTCCTGCCATCAGTGCTGAGTGAGCTGACTTTCATCTGCCTGTAAACTTGGGTGAACGATACACAAATACTCCCATACTCCCATTCCTTTCTATGGGGTGGGAGGTCCAGCGCAGTTGGCTAGAATGCATTGCATCATCATCCTCATCACCATCATCAATGGGGTTCCTCACAGACGAGGATGACTCTCAGGGTGAGTCTGTAGGTGGCTGCACAAACCAATGGGATAACCCAGCCTCTGTTACACTGGGGACAGGTGGTGGTCATGGGAAGGGGGTGGGTGTGGCAGTGCATTCCTTTCCCTGTTTTCCCTCGGCTCCTGCTTTTTCCCTGACGGCGAGTCTCCAGGCGCTCCATGCCTTCCCAGATGCTCCTCCCCACTTTGGACGGTTTTGGGCCAGTGATTCCCAGGTGTCTGTGAAATGCTGCACTTCCCCAGTGAGGCCTGGAGGGTATCCCCGAAGTGCTTCTTCCATCCGCCTGGAACTCGCCTGCCATTTCGGTGCTGGGAGGAGTCTCGTGTTGGTCACATGGACGATGTGCCCAGCCCATCATAGCTGCTCTGGTGGGATGGGGGGGGTGGGGTGGGGATGAGTGCCTCGATGCTGGGGATATTGGCCTGGTCAAGGACATTGGTGCTACTGCTGGTCTGCCTTCCCAGAGGATTCGCAGGATTTTGCACAGACAGCGTTGGTGGGACTGCTCCAAGGTGGCTGCAGTAGACAGTCCACATCACAGGAAGGTGAGAAATGCACAGCAGAATACTGTCAACACCACCGGCTCACTACTAGGGGTCATTCTCCTCACCTTGATCTGTATAGCATGGCATAAACTCTGATTAGGACAGTGAGGCTGCTACACCAGACTAGAGAGAACGAGAGATAAAGAGAGAGGTTCCTTCATGTTTACCACTGAGGAAATGTAGCAAACTGTCATTTGGTCCTACCAGAACGTGAGTACTGCTGAAAGACAGCTCTTTGAAGTTTTTCATCTGACACACATCAGGGTAGTTCACAAGAAATGCCAATGAAAAATTAGTGCAGCCTCTAAAGATTACACTGACGGCCCAGTTAAGATTTCAATCAGACATGAAATATGGTGCACTTATGTGTACTGGAAGCCACATGTGTTATTCCAGATGAAAACAAAGTGTACCTCTTCCACCTCAACGAGAACAGGTGACCATTCTCTGGTTCATCCTTCAGGACAGGCAGAGCGGTCCTGCCTGGCTCAAAAGTGATAAAGCTAAGCAGTTAACTGTCAGTCATTCTGTAACTGATGCACTCTCCAGAATAATCTCTACCAATCAGAATCCACTTGCCAACCCATCAGCCCTCCTTTTCTCATTTAAAAGGATTGATTCCATTTAGCTTGGTATTCTTGCAAAGTGTCCTGAAGAATGCAAGTTAAAAAGCGGTGTCCTTTTTTTTTTAAGCAACACTCAAACGCAAAACGTTAAGGCTCTAGCACTGATCTCTGGGTTACCTCTAGTCTCATTATGCCAATTAGAGTTGTACACTGGGGGTTATGATGTAAAAGGAGACTATTCAACACAAATGTGCTAACACAAGCTCTCTACAAGAGGAATTCAGCTCATCCAAACCCCTTACCTTTTCCCTGTAGCCCTGCAAATATTTTCTCTTCAGAAAGTTATCCAATTCTTCTTTGAAAGCTGCAGTTGAATATGTAGCCACATAGTGTTAGGCATTACATTCCAGATCCAAAGCAACTATTGTGTAAACCATCTTTGCTCATCTTGTGCCTGGTCCTTTTGCCAATCAGCTGAAATTGGTGAACTTCAGTTCTGTACCTCCCACCTCCCTATCTGCTGTCTCCAACCCCTACATGATTTTGAACATCTCTGTCTGGGGTATACCTGGACTTGTTTAAGTATGTTTAAATCTTCCAGTAATTCTTTACGTTCCAAAACTGGCTATGTTAAGCTAAATGAACTGGACAATTAGACACTTTTAAATCTCAATAATGTTGCTGCCTGATATTCAGGCAGTCTCTGGGTAGAGAACAGGCTCTGTCCACAAGTTGATTTGTGTGCAAGTTGGAACGCAATGCAGAACAACGTAAAAGAGCCTTTTAGAGGTACAGGAAATGTTTGTATTTAGGATCTTTAAAATTAAACCCTGTATGAGATCACCTTCATAAGTCAGACTTCCATAATTCGGAGAGCCTTGTTTTCTGAAAGCCTAAAAATAGTCCAAAAACAAGGGGATGTATTGCACTAGGAAAGTAAACAAAATTAATAAGCTTCCTGTTGCAAACGCAATATATAAATATTTTTCTGTTAACAGCATAGATAAATGCTAAGTGTAGGTCACTATTGTAGAAGAACTTGATGATGTTTTTGTTGAAGGAAAATTTTCACAGAAGTAACCAACATTTATCAATCTCTATTTTAATATGATATTATGAAAATGGTGTTTATATATATATCGAAATCATAACCTCTTCTTTCCAAGAGGCTGTTATTTAAAACAAAATTCTGAGCCTTTGAGATAGAATTTTAACACTAATTGCAATTTCTTGATTTCCAGTATTGATGAGTACACAGTCCCCAAAGGTGCCCATGTTATTGTTAACCTCTGGGCTATTCATCATGATGAAGACGAATGGCAAAATCCAGATAACTTCAATCCAGGTGAGAGTTCTGTGTGAAATGGTAATCTCGGCATAACGATCCAAAGATCCATCTTGACACGTGGGCTCAGCTAGAGATAATGTTCAATGAATGAATTTGCAAGTGAAAGATAGCCTCTGTAATAGAGACCATGAAAGTGTCACAATTGTTGTAAAAACCCACCTGGCTCGCTAATCCCCTTTTCGGAAATCTGTCCCCCTTACCTGTTCTGTCTTAGATGTGATTCCAGAGCCACAGCAATATGGCTGACTCCCATCGGCCCTTGGAAGTAGCTCCACAAGCCACTTTGTTCAATGGCAGTTAGCGCTGGGCAAAAAACACTGGTCTTGCCAGTAATGCCCACAATCCCTGAAGAAAAAGCATCAAGTTCTCCCATCTCTGACCTGAATTGCCATTCCTGTTTTTTGTTTTGAACAAGTGAGGCAATGATTCAGATCTTGCCATTTCTTCTGGACCGACCTTTTATTTCTTGTCCATTGGCCACCTCTTTCTTTCCTCACACCCTGATCGTCATCATCATCCTCCTTAATCTCACCTGCTTCCCATCCAGCCACAGAACTTCCCTTTTTATTGTTTCTTCCATGTTGTTTTTATTCATTCACAGGATGTGGGTGTTGCTGGCTGGGCCCAGCATTTATTACCCATCCCTAGTTGCCCCTTGAGAAGGTGGGGGTAAGCTGCAGTCCACCTGCTGTGGGTTGACCCACAATGTTGTTGTGGCAGGGAATTCCAGGATTTTGACCCAGCGACAGTGAAGGAAGGGGTGATATATTTCCAAGTCGGGAGTTGGAGTGACTTGGAGGGGAATTTGCAGGGGGTGGTGTTCCCATCTATCTATTGCCCTTGACCTTTTAGGTGGAAGTAGGCATGAGTTTGGGAGCCGCTGTCTGAGGATCTTTGGTGAATTTCGGCAGTGCATCTTGTAGAAAATTCCTTCCTGTCTGCCCTATCTTTGCCCCTCTCCATTTTATACATCTCAATCATGTCTCCCTTACATGGTCCTATCGTTCCTCATGTATTTACTCTGCCCTGCCCTAGTGCATCATCCCACACATATCTGGGCTGAATTTCGTTTGCCACCAATTACCCCATCTACATCCTCCCATTATCTAAGGTTATCCTCACTGTCTAGCACCCCACCAATTGTCATACCTTCCAGTGTAAACAGTTTCTATACACCAAAACCAGTAAGGGCCTAAAGACCAATCACTGTAGGTATTGTACACAGGCTTTCAGTCACACAAACACCCCTCAACCATCACCCACTTGGCCAATTCTAGATTCGATTGTCCAGGTATCCCCTGAGGTCTTACCTTTACTGTCTATCTACCATGTGGGAAGCTCTCAGAGACCTTGCTAAAATCTGAGTAGACAACGTAGAATTCCCACACCTGCACAACTGGTCGCCTTTTGAAAAATTCAGTCAGGTTGGTTAGACATGCCTTAGCAAGGCTGCATTGACAGTGCTACAACATGGGTAAACCCCCAAGCTTAATGTAAACCAGCAACACAGAAAAGATTTATTCCGTGCAGTAATCTGTGAAAATCCGAGAGGCCAAGAACTATTTAAAGTAAAAATTAACAACTTTATTTCTTAAAGTATGACAGAGGATAATTAACTATCAACGATTTACAACTCCTTCCTCTAATGTATCTTTTACTTTCCCTTCTATGATGCTAGTCTGATAACACCCCAGTTGAGATTTACTGAAGAATTTCAAATTTCAAAACCAGCCAGCTGTGGAATCTTCTCGTTGCAGATTTGCTCTCCGGTTCAGTGTCAATGTTTTTCTCTGTGCAAACTCCTTCTCTAGACAGGGACCTCACAGACAGTTCTGACTAGCAGCCTACATCTATTGGTCTTTGGCAGTTCTCCCCCCAACTGTTCAATTTTTCCCAGTCTTGTACCCCCCAAAGCATCGGATTGTGTTATTGGCTTTTAATACTGTCAATATACTCAATTCAAATTTGATTGGAGTTTGGTTTTTTTGGGGGGTATAATTTAAACTGATTGGCTGAATTCAAATTTGTTTTTGTCTCCTGGCAACCAGCTACACTAGCTACTGGAACACATGTTCCATTGTATCTTGTTGAGAACACTTAGTGCTGTCAGGTAGTTCAGCTAGCTTTTAACTCTTTTAAAAGTACAGTACACCCACACCTTCATAACAACAGTTCTTCATTAATCCCTGCCTCTCCAAGTGCAGATTAATTCTGTCCCTCAGAATTGCTTCCAGTAATTTCCCCCACCATCGAGGTTAGGCTTTCTGGCCTGTACTTTCCTGGTTTGTCCCTTGTTCCCTTCTTGAATAACAGTACAATATTTACTGTCCTCAGTCCTCTGGTCATTCTTCTTTGGCCAGAGAAGAATTGGAAATTATTACCCTCCTTTCACCTCCCTTGCTTCACTCAACACTCTGGGAGATATATCAGGCAGAAGGGGGTACTGCAGATGCTGGAGATTAGAATCAAGATTAGAGTGGTGCTGGAAAAGCACAGCAGGTCAGGCAGCATCGGAGGAGCAGGAAAATCAGCTCTTTGGGCCGGAGCCCTTCATCAGGAATGAGGCTGGGAGCCTTTGGGATGGAGAGATAAATGGGAGGGGAGTGGGGGTGGGGCTGGGGCAAAGGTAGCTGAGAGTGCAATAGGTGGATGGAGGTGGAGGTAAAGGTGATAGGTTGGAGGGGAGGGTGGAGTGGATAGGTGGGAAGGGAGATTGGCAGCTAGGACAGGTCATGAGGACAGTGCTTAGCTGGAAGGTTAGAACTGGGGTAAGGTAGGGGGAGGGGAAATGAGGAAACTGGTGATGTGCATATTGATGCCCTGGGGATGAAGTGTTCCGAGGCGGAAGACGAGGCGTTCTTCCTCCAGACATTGGGTAGTGAGGAAGCAGCGGTGGAGGAGGCCCAGGAACTACATATCCTTGACAGAGTGGGAGGGGAGCTGAAATGTTGGGCCACAGGGCAGTGTGGTTGATTGTTGTGGGTGTCCCGGAGATGTTCCCTAAAGTGCTCTGCAAGGAGGTGCCCAATCTCCCCAGTGTAGAGGACACTACGTCAGGAGCAACGGATACAATAAATGATATTAGTGGATGTGCAGGTGAAACTTTGATGGATGTGGAAGGCTCCTTTGGGGCCTTGGATGGAGGTGAGGGAGGAGGTGTGGGCACAGGTTTTGTAATTCCTGTGGTGGCAGGGGAAGGTGCCAGGAGGGGAGTGGGCTTGGCCAGTCTTTGCGGAAAGCAAATAGGGGCGGAGAGGGAAATATATCCCTGGTGGTGGGGTCCGTTTGTAGGTGGCAGAAATGTCGGTGGATGATGCGATTTATATGGAGGTTGGTGGGGTGCAAGGTGAGGACCAGGGGGGTTCTGTCTGTCCCTGGGAGATATTTCATCCGGCCCTGAAGATATATCAACTTTTAAACCATTCCGAACCTCCTCTCTGTCTATCCTAACTTCTTTAAGTATTTCACAGACCCTCACCCGGATTTCTATATCCACATCGTTCCTCTCCCTTATGAATACCAACACAAGCTATCGATTTAGAACTCTGTCCTTTAAAACTGTCATCCAGAGATGCTCTCGATCTCCCTCAGTTTTTGATTGATAAGGCAGTCAAAGGTTATGGGGAGAAGGGGAGGAGAATGGGGTTGAGAAATGTATTAGCTGTGATCAAATAGCGGAGCAGACTTGATGGGCCAAATGGCCTAATTCTACTCCAATACATTATGGTCTTAAGAGTCAACCACATTACTGTGGGTCTGGAGTCACATGTAGGCCAGACCAGATACGGATGGCAGTTTCCTTCCCTAAAGGGCATTAGTGACCCCAGATGGGGTTTCCCATCAATGATGTCAGGATCATCATTACACTCTGAATTCCAGATTTTTATTGACTTCAAACGCCACCATCCACCTTGGCTGGCTTTGAGGCTGGATTCCCCAGAACATTACCTGGGTCAGCTGGATGAATTTTTACAACGATTGACAATGGTCACCCTCACTGAGACTACCTCTCAGCTGCAGAGTTGAATTTAAATTCCCCCAAACTGCTGTGGTGGGAGGTGACAGTGTCAGCCTGGCTTTCTGCATCCCTTGCTCAGTGACACTTACCACCACAATATCACCTTCCCACTGGATGGAAATCAGTCTTTTTACACATGGTGGGGGATTATGGTCTGGGGTTTGCTCCATATCAGAATCGTGGAAGTGAGGACCATCAATTATTTCAAGAGGAAATTGAATGAATACTTGGGTGAAATAAACTTACAAGGGGTTTGTAGAGAGTGGGGTTGTTCTACAGGGGGCTGGTTTGGATACATAGAATCCCTACCATGTGGAAACAGCCCAACAAGTCCACACCAACCCTCTGTAGAGTAACCCACCCAGATCCATTCCCCTACTCTATATTTACACCTGATTAATGCACCTAACCTACCACCCTGAACAATTTACCATGGCCTATTCACCTAACCTTCACATCTTTGGATTGTGGGAGGAAACCAGAACACCAGGAGGAAACCCACTCAGACACGGGGAGAATGTGCAAACTCCACTCAGTCAGTTACCCAAGGCTGGAATTGAACCTGGGTCCCTGGGCATACTGAGGCAGCAGTGCTAACCACTGTGCCACCCCAATACAATAGGCTGAGTGATCTCATTCTTCATCGTGTTGACTATGAAACTTAAAAGAACCTCTTTTATTCTGTATTCCAGGCCGATTCCTGGATGAAAATGGGAAACACATTTATTCACCTTCCATGAGTTACATGCCGTTTGGTGCCGGGGTCAGGGCTTGTCTTGGAGAGACGTTGGCCAGGATGGAGCTCTTCCTCTTCTTGTCTTGGTTTTTACAGCGATTCAGGGTCAGCGTTCCTAAAGGTCACCCCCTGCCAGATTTGGCAGGAACCGCTGGGATTATCCTTCAAGCAGAAAAGTTCAAAGTTCAGCTCCAGCTCTGGAACACCTGGGAAAATAGGGAGTAACCCAACTGAAGGACAAATTGTTGCCCCAGCTGCAAGCACTCTTCATGACACAGCTCACTGTGGTAGGGCATTGCAATGAATTGGAAACCTGAGCACCCCGAGTGATCACTCCTGAGCAGCAAGGGATCAGGCCTGAGCAGCCCCAATGTATTACTCCTGAGCAGCCCCAATGTATTACTCCTGAGCAGCCTCAATGTATTACTCCTGAGCAGCCCCAATGTATTACTCCTGAACAGCCCCAATGTATTACTCCTGAGCACCCTCAATGTATTATTCCTGAGCAGCCCCAAGGGATCACTCCTGAACAGCCCCGAGGGATCACTCCTGAGCACCCCGAGGGATCACTCCTGAGCAGCCTCAATGTATTACTCCTGAGCAGCCCCAATGTATTACTCCTGAGCAGCCTCAATGTATTACTCCTGAGCAGCCCCAATGTATTACTCCTGAGCAGCCCCAATGTATTACTCCTGAGCAGCCTCAATGTATTACTCCTGAGCAGCCCCAATGTATTACTCCTGAGCAGCCCCAAGGGATCACTCCTGAACAGCCCCGAGGGATCACTCCTGAGCACCCCGAGGGATCACTCCTGAGCAGCCTCAATGTATTACTCCTGAGCAGCCTCAATGTATTACTCCTGAGCAGCCCGAGGGATCACTCCTGAACAGCCCCGAGGGATCACTCCTGAGCACCCCGAGGGCTCACTCCTGAGCAGCCTCAATGTATTACTCCTGAGCAGCCCCAATGTATTACTCCTGAGCAGCCCGAGGGATCACTCCTGAGCAGCCCAATGTATTACTCCTGAGCAGCCCGAGGGATCACTCCTGAGCAGCCCAATGTATTACTCCTAGGCAGCGCCAAGGGATTACTCTTGAGCAGCCCCAAGGGATTACTCCTGAGCACTTCAAGTGATTACTCCTGAACAGCCCCAAGGGATTACTCCTGAGCAGCCCCAAGGGATTAATCCTGAGCAGCCCCAAGGGATTACTCCTGAGCAGCCCAAAGGGATTACTCCTCAGCACCCCCAATGTATTACTCCTGAGCAGGCCCAAGGGATTACACCAGAGCACTTTAAGGGATTACTCCTGAGCAGCCCCAAGGGATTACTCCTGAGCAGCCCCAAGGGATTACTCCTGAGCAGCCCCAAACGATTACTCGTGAGCAGCCCCAAGGGGTTACTCCTGAGCACCCCAAGGGATTACTCCTGGGCACCCCAAGGAATTACTCCTGAGCAGCTCAAGCGATTACTCCTGAGCAGCCCCAAGGGATCACTCCTGAACCGCCCCAAGGAATCACTCCTGAGCAGCCCCAAGGGTTTACTCCTGAGCAGCCCAAAGGGATTACTCCTGAGCACCCCCAATGTATTACTCCTGAGCAGGCCCAAGGGATTACTCCTGAGCACTTTAAGGGATTACTCCTGAGCAGCCCCAAGGGATCACTCCTGAGCAGACCCAAGGGATTACTCCTGGGCAGCCGCCAAACGATTACTCGTGAGCAGCCCCAAGGGGTTACTCCTGAGCACCCCAAGGGATTACTCCTGGGCACCACAAGGAATTACTCCTGAGCACCTCAAGGAATTACTCCTGAGCAGCCGCAAGGGATTACTCCTGAGCACCTTAAGGGATTACTCCTGAGCAACCCGAAGGGATTACTCCTGAGCACCTCAAGGGATTACTCCTGAGCAGCCCCAAGGGATTACTCCTGAGCAGCTCAAGCGATTACTCCTGAGCAGCCCCAAGGGATCACTCCTGAACCTCCCCAAGGCATCACTCCTGAGCAGCCCCAAGGGATTACTCCTGAGCAGCCCCAAGGGATTACTCCTGAGCAGCCCCAAGGGATTACTCCTGAGCAGCCCAAAGGGATTACTCCTGAGCACCCCCAATGTATTACTCCTGAGCACCTTAAGGGATTACTCCTGAGCAGCCCCAAGGGATTACTCCTGAGCCGCCCCAAGGGATTACTCCTGAGCTGCCCAAAGGGATTACTCTTGAGCACCTCAAGGGATTACTCCTGAGCAGCCCCAAGGGATTACTCCTGAGCAGCCCCAAGGGATTACTCCTGAGCAACCCAAAGGGATTACTCCTGAGCACCTCAAGGGATTACTCCTGAGCAGCCCCAAGGGATTACCCCTGAGCACCGCAAGGGATTACTCCTGAGCAGCCCCAAGGGATTACTCCTGAGCAGCCCCAAGGGATTACTCCTGAGCACTTTAAGGGATTACTCCTGAGCAACCCGAAGGGATTACTCCTGAGCACCTCAAGGGATTACTCCTGAGCAGCCCCAAGGGATTACCCCTGAGCACCTCAAGGGATTACTCCTGAGCAGCCCCAAGGGATTACTCCTGAGCAGCCACAAACGATTACTCCTGAGCAGCCCCAAGGGGTTACTCCTGAGCAGCCCCATGGAATTACTCCTGAGCAGCCCCAAGGGATCACTCCTGAGCAGCCCCAAATGATTACTTATGAGCAGCCCCAAGGGGTTACTCCTGAGCAGCCCCAAGGGATCACTCCTGAACCGCCCCAAGGGATTATTCCTGAGCAGCTCCAAGGGGTTACTCCTGTGCACCTCAAGGGATTACGCCTGAGTAGCCCCAAGGGATTACTCCTGAGCACCCCCAATGTATTACTCCTGAGCAGCTCCTAGGGATTACTCCTGAGCAGCCCAAGGAATTACTCCTGAGTGACCCTTAATACGTTTGCACCTTAAAAGTTTGGGGACCAGCATTCTGGCAGGCAGGTTTTCTACTGCAACACAGCTACATTTAAACTAAATAGCGGTGGGGGAGGGGACAAACTGGAACTTTAAGAAGGAAATTGAAGGGAAAGTTAGAACAAGGAAAGTCAAGAAAGACAACTGTATCAATGAAGCGGAAAACTCAAAAAGGGATCATGCTGTAAGGTTGAGTGAAATAGGGGTTGATAGGAAGGGTGTGGGCAGTAACAAAGTAAAAATACTATACATGAATGCACGAAGCATTAGAAATAAGATGGATGAGCTTGAGGCTCTTTTAGAAATTGGCAGATACGATATTGTGGGGATAACAGAGACGTGGCTTCAAGTGGACAGGGCCTGGAAAGTGAATATTCAAGGCTACACGTGCTGTCGTAAGGACAGACTGATGGGCAGAGGGGGTGGGGTGGCCATGTTGGGAAGGGATGATATTCAGTCCCTTGTGGGGGGGGGGAGGGGGGGACCTAGAGTCAGGGGATGTAGAGTTAGTATGGATAGAGCTGAGAAATTCTAAGGGTAGAAAGACCCTCTTGGGAGTTATCTACAGGCCCCCAAACAGTAGTTTGGATGTAGGGTGTAAGTTAAATCAGGAGCTGAAATTGGTCTGTCGCAAAGATGTTACTACAGTTGTTATGGAGGATTTCAACATGCAGGTAGACTGGGAGAATCAGGATGGTATTGGACCTCAAGAAAGAGACTTCATGGAGGGCCTCAGAGATGGATTCTTAGAACAGATGGTGCTGGATCCTACCAAGGAGAAGGCAATTCTGGATCTGGTATTGTGCAACGAACCAGAATTGATCAGGGACCTTGAAGTGAAGGAGCCATTGGGAAGTAGTGACCATAATACAATAAGCTTCAATCTGCAATTTGAGAGGGAGCGGGTACAATCAGAAGTGACAATATTTCTGTTGAATAAAGGGAACTATGGAGCTATAAGGGAGGAGTTGGCCAAAGTACAATGGTGCAATTCCTTAGCAGGGATGACAGTGGAGGAACAATGGCGGATATTTCTGTGTATAATGCAGAAGTTGCAGGATCAGTTCATTCCAAAAAGGAAGAAAGATCCTAGGAGGAGGCATGGGTGGCCGTGGCTGATGAGGGAAGTTAAGGAACATATAAAGTTAAAAGAGAAAAAGTATAACATAGCAAAGATAAGTGGGAAAATGGAGGACTGGGAAGCTTTTAAAGAACAGAGGATTACTAAGCAGGAAATACGCAGAGAAAAATGAGGTACGAAGGTAAACTGGCCAAAAATATAAAGGAGGATAGTAAAAGCTTTTTTAGGTATGTGAAAGGCAAAAAAATGGTTAAGACTAATATTGGGCCCTTGAAGACAGAAACAGGGGAATATATATGGGGAACAAAGAAATGGCAGAAGAATTGAATTGATACTTCAGATCAGTGTTCACTGGGGAAGACACAAGCAATCTCCCTGAGGTAACACTGGCTGAAGGACCTGAACTGAAGGGAATTTATATTTGCCAGGAATTGGTGTTGGAGAGACTGTTAGGTCTGAAGGTTGATAAGTCCCCAGGGCCTGATGGTCTACATCCCAAGGTACTGAAGGAGGTGGCTCGAGAAATTGTAGATGCGTTGGTGATTATTTTCCAGAGTTCGATAGATTCGGGATCAGTTCCTGAGGATTGGAGGGTGGCTAGTGTTATACCACTTTTTTTAAGAAAGGTGGGAGAGAGAAAGCAGGAAATTATAGACCAGTTAGTCTGACCTCAGTGGTGGGAAAGATGCTGGAGTCTATTATAAAGGATGAAATTATGACACATCTGGATAGTAGTAACAGGATTGGTCAGAATCAGCATGGATTTATGAAGGGGAAATCATGCTTGACTAACCTTCTGGAATTTTTTGAGGATGTAACTCTGAAGGTGGACAAGGGAGATCCAGTGGATGTAGTGTACCTGGGCTTTCAGAAAGCTTTTGATAAAGTCCCACATAGGAGGTTAATGAGCAAAATTAGGGCACATGGTATTGGGAGCAAAGTACTAACTTGGATTAAAAGTTGGTTGGCTGACAGGAAACAAAAAGTAGTGATAAACAGCTCCCTTTCGGAATGGCAGGCAGTGACCAGTGGGGTACCACAGGGATCAGTGCTGGCACCGCAGCTTTTTACAATATATATTAATGATATAGAAGATAGTATTAATAATAACATTAGCAAATTTGCTGATGATACTAAGCTGGGTGGCAGGGTGAAATGTGAGGAGGATGTTAGGAGATTATAGGGTGACCTGAACAAGTTAGGTGAGTGGTCAGATGCATGGCAGATGCAGTTTAATGTTGATAAATGTATGGTTATCCACTTTGGTGGCAAGAACAGGAAGGCAGATTATACCTAAATGGAATCAATTTAGGTAAAGGGACAGTACAGAGAGATCTGGGTGTTCTTGTACACCAGTCAATGAAGGTAAGCATGCAGGTACAGCAGGTAGTGAAGAAGGCTAATAGCATGCTGGCCTTCATAACAAGAGGGATTGAGTATAGAAGTGAAGAGGTTCTTCTGCAGCTGTCCAGGGCCCTGGTGAGACCACACCTGGAGTACTGTGTGAAGTTCTGGACTCCAAATTTGAGGAAAGACATTCTGGCTATTGAGGGAGTGCAGCGTAGGTTCACGAGGTCAATTCCTGGAATGGCGGGACTATCTTATGTTGAAAGATTGGAGCAACTGGGCTTGTATACCATTGAGTTTAGAAGACTGAGAGGGGATCTGATTGAGACGTATAAGATTATTAAAGGAGGCAGGAAACATGTTTCTGCTGATGGGTGAGTCCCGAACCAGAGGACACAGCTTAAAAATAAGGGGTAGGCCATTTAGGACAGAGATGAGGAGAAATGTCTTCACCCAGAGAGTGGTGGCTGTGTGGAATGCTCTGCCCCAGAGGGCAGTGGAGGCCCAGTCTCTGGATTTGTTTAAGAAAGAGTTGGATAGAGCTCTTAAAGATAGTGGAGTCAAGGGGTATGGAGATAAGGCAGGAACAGGATACTGATTAAGGATGATCAGCCATGATCATAATGAATGGTGGTGTAGGCTCAAAGGGCAGAATGGCCTACCCCTGCACTTATTGTCTAGTGTCTATAGCCCCAAGGGATTACTCCTGAGCATTTCAAGGGATTACTCCTGAGTAGCCCAAAGGATTACTCCTGAGCAGCGCCAAGGGATTACTCCTGAGTGGCCCCAATAGATTACTCCTGAGCAGCCCGAAAGGATTACTCCTGAGCGGCCCCAATAGATTACTCCTGAGCAGCCCCAAAGGATTACTCCTGAGCAGCCCCAAGGGATTACTCCTGAGCACCTCAAGGGATTACTCCTGAGCAGCCCCAAAGGATTACTCCTGAGCAGCGCCAAGGAATTACTTCTGAGCACCCCAAGAGTATACTTCTGAGCACCCCAAGAGTATACTTCTGAGCAACCCCAATAGATTACTCCTGAGCAGCCCCAATAGATTACTCCTGAGCAGCCACAAAGGATTACTCCTGAGCAGCCCCAAGGGATTACTCCTGAGCAGCCCCAAAGGATTACTCCTGAGCAGCCCTAAGGGATTACTTCTGAGCACCCCAAGGGTATACTTCTGAGCACCCCAAGAGATTACTCCTGAGCAGCCCCAAAGGATTACTCCTGAGCAGTGCAAGGGATTACTCCTGAGCAGCCCCAAGGGATTACTCCTGGGCACTTCAAGGGATTACTCCTGAGTAGCCCAAAGGATTATTCCTGAGCAGCCCCAAATGATTTCTCCTGAGCAGTCCCAAGGGATTACTCCTGAGCAGCCCCCATAGATTACTCCTGAGCAGCGCCAAGGGATTACTCCTGAGCAGCCCCAAAGGATTACTTCTGAGCACCCCAAGAGTATACTTCTGAGCACCCCAAGAGATTACTCCTGAGCAGCCCCAAGGGATTACTCCTGAGCAGCCCCAAGGGATTACTCCTGAGTAGCCCAAAGGATTACTCCTGAGCAGCCCCAATGGATTACTCCTGAGCAGCCCCAATAGATTACTCCTGAGCAGCCCCAATAGATTACTCCTGAGCAGCCCCAAGGGATTACTCCTGAGCAGCCCCAAGGGATTACTCCTGAGCAGCCCCAAAGGATTACTCCTGAGCAGCCCCAAGGGATTACTTCTGAGCACCCCAAGGGTATACTTCTGAGCACCCCAAGAGATTACTCCTGAGCAGCCCCAAAGGATTACTCCTGAGCAGTGCAAGGGATTACTCCTGAGCAGCCCCAAGGGATTACTCCTGGGCACTTCAAGGGATTACTCCTGAGTAGCCCAAAGGATTATTCCTGAGCAGCCCCAAATGATTTCTCCTGAGCAGCCCCAAAGGATTACTCCTGAGCAGCCCCAAAGGATTACTCCTGAGCAGTCCCAAGGGATTACTCCTGAGCAGCCCCAATAGATTACTCCTGAGCAGTCCCAATGGATTACTCCTGAGCAGCCCCAATGGATTACTCCTGAGCAGCCCCAATGGATTACTCCTGAGCAGCCCGAATGGATTACTCCTGAGCAGCCCCAATAGATTACTACTGAGCAGTCCCAATAGATTACTCCTGAGCAGCCCCAATAGATTACTCCTGAGCAGCCCCAATAGATTACTCCTGAGCAGTCTCAATAGATTACTCCTGAGCAGCCCCAATGGATTACTCCTGAGCAGTCCCAATAGATTACTCCTGAGCAGTCTCAATAGATTACTCCTGAGCAGCCCCAATAGATTACTCCTGAGCAGCCCCAATGGATTACTCCTGAGCAGCCCCAATAGATTACTCCTGAGCAGCCCCAATGGATTACTCCTGAGCAGCCCCAATAGATTACTCCTGAGCAGCCCCAAATGATTACTCCCGAGCAGCCCCATATGATTACTCCTGAGCAGCCCCAAGGGATTACTCCTGAGCAGCCCCAATGGATTACTCCCGAGCAGTCCCAATAGATTACTCCTGAACAGTCCCAATAGATTACTCCTGAGCAGCCCCAATAGATTACTCCTGAGCAGCCCCAAGGGATTACTCCTGAGCAGCCCCAATGGATTACTCCTGAGCAGCCCCAATGGATTACTCCTGAGCAGTCCCAAGGGATTACTCCTGAGCAGTTCCAATAGATTACTCCTGAGCAGCCCCAATAGATTACTCCTGAGCAGTCCCAATAGATTACTCCTGAGCAGCCCCAATAGATTACTCCTGAGCAGCCCCAATAGATTACTCCTGAGCAGCCCCAAGGGATTACTCCTGAGCAGCCCCAATAGATTACTCCTGAGCAGCCCCAATAGATTACTCCTGAGCAGCCTCAGGGACTATTGCTGTTCCTGCTTATGTTCTTCACATCTTATAATTGACTCCGGCATCCTACCTGCTCAGTGCTGTCATTTGCCCATTGGTTGGCTTGTATGTTTTAACAAGTGTGTTCGCTCTTGATGTAATTTTTCTCCTGTTTGAAACTGAAGGCATCACAGTAAACATTGTAAGAATGAGTCATGAGCGAGACGTTCTGAGTGGGTAAAAAGTGACAGCTTAATTACAGGTCTAAACAGGAAGGTGCTTGGAAATACAACACATGTTGATCAGGTTTTCAGGGATAAGTTTGGGATTTGTTCCAGTTGCGCCCCTTCCCCCCCCCCCTCACCAAAACCAAATACCACATCTCTGGACAGTATCCACTGCTCCATGGTGTGATGTTACATTTCCCTTCCCTGACTGAAATTGCCTCCGTTTGTGTCAGTTCCACACCATGGAGCTGTGTCTCTAGTCTAGGGTCAAGTCACATAAATACATTTTACACAGATACTACTTTTGGGGGCACGTACAATAGACTTCTAATCTGTCGACCCATGATCAACACAAAACCCACAGATCAGTAATGAAGGCTCAGCAGTTCAGAATGACATTCTGCTGGACAAAACTCTGAGAGAAAGCAAACCTACCTTCCTCCCCTTTCGAGGACGCCAGTATTTATTGTATATTCCTAATTGTCCTTGTATGGAATGGCTTGCTTGGCCATTCCAGAGGGCAGTTTAGAGTCAACCACATTGCTGTGGGTCTGGAGTCACATGGAGGCTGCTCCTGGGTAGATTTCCCTCCCTAAAGGATGTTTCTGCATCAGGGGATGAGTTCTAATGACAATTGTTACACGGTTGATATTAGAACAGCTTTTCATTCGAGACATTTTGCACCTATTGGCATTTTCAGTTTGGGAGATTTCTTGTTTTATAAAACAAAGTGCCCGTGTGAAACTCCCTTTTCAATTCAAGCAACTGTTGTCGCTTCAATGCAGTTTAATTGTCCTGGGAAATTACCAGAGTGAATGTTATGTGTAGCATAGTTTGTGACATTGCTTTTATGAAACTGTAGACGTAATCCAATCAGATGTCTAGATGGTTTAGGGTCAGATTGTGTTGCAGCAGCACATTAGATGTAATGAGCTCTCTGTCTTTGGGCTATTACTGAAGCTGCTAGTCCCTGATGAGCCTCTGAGACCCTTCACCCAAACTCTAACTGGTCAGATTGCAGAAAAAAACACCCATTATTTTCATTGTGTCCTCTTCCTTAGGCTGGAGCTACCACAGAATGCTCTTGGTGTAAAAGGTATATAATGGGTGCGTATTCATATAAATGCTGCAGTATTTATAGCTTGGTCGCCATGGTGTTGGGATTGAACTGGGGTGAACAAAGTTCAAAATCAGACAACACCAGGTTATAGTCCAACAAGTTTCCAAATAAACCTGTTGAACTATAACTTGGTGTTGTGTGATTTTTAACTATATTTATAGGATGGAATGGGTTTTCTCCTCTGGTTAATGTACTCTGCTGAAAGTATAGCCATTGGTTTTGCTGTTCAGGATGTCATATCTTACTTTTTGTCTCAATGCATCTTTGCAGATTTTATACATATCTCTATGTGCTTTTGAATAGCTGTGTGTTTGAATGTATGTTTTATTCATTCACAGAATGTGCATATTGCTGGTGAGGCCCACATTTATTGCCTATCCCTAATTACCCTGGAATCTTGCTCAGCAATTTCAGGGGGCAGTTGAGAGGTGACCATATTGGCTGGGGGGAGGGGTCTGGAATCACATAGACCAGATAATGACAGCAGATTTCCGTCCCTGACAGACATGACTGAACCTGTTGGGTTACAAGGGCAACATTAGACTGGCTTTTAATTCCAGATTTTGATCAGATTTAAATTTTACCAACTCTTATGGTGATATTCAAATAGGTGTCCCCAGAATATAAACCTGGGGTTCTGGATTATTTATGTGCTGCAGTTACCTTGACATCTCCATTTGCCCGTTGTAACCCTGTTCCATATCAACAAAGCGGCAGTTTATTTATGACACAGCATCCTCTCATCCCTGGTAGGGTGTGTGCTATAGGGAGAGGCTGAACAGGCTGGGGCTGTTTTCCCTGGAGCATCGGAGGCTGAGGGGTGAAGTTTATGAAATCATGAGGGGCATGGATAGGGTGAGTAGACAAAATCTTTTCCCAGGGTTGGAGGAGGCCAGAGCTAGAGGGAGTAGGTTTAGGGTGAGAGGGGAAAGATATGGAAGAGACCTAAGGGGCAATGTTTTTCAGGCAGAGGGTGGTATGTGTATGGAATGAACTGCCAGAGGAAGTGGTGGAGGCTGGTACAATTACAGCTTTTGGATGGGTATATGAATAGGAAGGATTTAGAGGGATATAGGTCAAGAATATAGATTAAGAATAGCAGGTCAGCATGGATAAGTTGGACCAAAGGGTCTGTTTTTGTGCTGTACATCTCTATGACCAGACCCTCCCATGTTGTATGTGCCATGATCTTGTCTAAATTTCTGCTGCTGATGTCCTCACTCACACCAAGCAATGCTCACTCATCACCGCCCTTGCTTACTGACTTACTGAGGTTCCCAATTTAAGTGCACCTCACTACAATTCTCATGCTTGATTTTTAATCTCTCTTTGGCCTTGTCTCCTGTTACAAGGCACCTCTAATGCAATGAAGCGTTCCCAAGGAATTTCATAGGAGCATCAGGATTGTCACTGAGCCACACCGGGAGGTGTTAGGTCAGAGGATCAAAATCTTGGTTAAAGAGGTAGGTTTTCATAAGTCCCGTCCCTGTCATCCCTCAAGGTCTCTCTGCTCCTCCAGTTCTTTGACTGGCCTTTGAGCTACATCATTGACTGCAGGATCAGTCACCTCGATCCCACACTGGGAAGTCTCTCACTAACCCCTCGACTCATCTACCTCTTCCACACCTTCGTGAAATGATCTCTTACTAAGCTTTTGTTTGGCAAATGTGATATCTTCTCGTGTAAGAACAGTCCTGTAAAATGCTTTGAGGAACCTTACTATTGTTAAGGGTGCTATACAAATACAAATTGTTAGTATCTTCTTACACAAAGACCAGGGCCATGTCTTCAAGCATGGGATATGAGATATAAACCCAAAGAACTGAGGATGCCGTATATCAGAAACAAAAACAGAAGTTGCTGGAAAAGCTCAGCAGGTCTGGCAGCATCTGTGGAGAGAAATCAGAGTTAACATTTCAGGTTTGGTGACCCTTCCTCAGATACAAGAACTTTCAAAACCACTGTATTTAGAGTCATGCGGTCCATTCTGTTTCTTGATAATTGCTGACTGATTAGTTACACTAATTCTAAGCATTGCACAGAACTTTGTAACAGATATTAGTAACAATGTGTCAACTATTTTATATAAATGTATATTCAGTACACTATGAACTGGTAAAATTTCTTCTATTACTCAATAAACTTGCAATATTAGTTAATATTTAGATTTCTTCTACTTGTTCTTGCTTTTTGTCTACATGAACTCTTATTAGTTATTCGAGATTATAGATGAGACTTGATGATTGTTTTCACTGGGCTCAGCAGCCAGAGCAGTTTTGCATAAGCAAGACCAGAATAACAAGCAAGTCTGAAAATCTTCAGCTCACTGTATCGATCTGCTACAGCCACAGCATCTCAGTAAGACCTCAGAAAATGGTTAGAACCTCAATCGCAGGCAGTATTTCAACCTGTAACTAAAACTGTAAGTGTGTTAAACAATAGAAAAATAAAATAAATGTATTCTGTAAGTATATGTGTATGGACATATTCATTTTATACATCTAGGGGTATGTTTTTATTTCCCAGAATGGGGTTGAAATACTCAAGTCTTTGACAGTGTCATGACACGGTGGCTCAGTGGTTAGCACTGCTATCTCACAGTGCCAGGGACCTGGGTTCGATTCCAGCCTCAGGCAGACTGTCTGTGTGGAGTTTGCACATTCTCCCCGTGTCTGCGTGGGTTTCTTCCAAGTGCTCCGGTTTCCTTCCACAGTCCAAAGATATGCAGGTTAGGGTGGATTGGCCATGTTAAATTGCCTGTAGTGTTCAGGGATGTGTAGGTTAGGTGCATTAGTCAGGGGTAAGCGTAGAGCAATAGGATAGAGGGATGGGTCTGGGTGGGTTACTCTTCAAAGGGTCGGTATGGACTTGTTGGGCTGAATAGCCTGATTACACACTATAGGAGTTCTGTAGTTACTTGGGAGGGCTCAGGATCCTTGGCTTTATAAATTGAGACACAGAACGTTCTGCAATCTCTCGTGGTGAGCTAGTGACATAGCTGAACTCCACCAGAATTACACTCTGAACAGAATAGGCCATCGATATAGGAGGGATAAGGAAAGGGGTCCTTTATAGTCAATATGAAGTCCCACACACCAAATCAAGAAACAAAGCATCAAAGATTACCTAAGCCACATTCCAATTAGCATTGGGCAAATAAGGTTAGAAAAAATAATGTGTAGCTCAAAGGTTGGTGCAGAAGTGGCCTTCAGTTCATGGCGCACTAAGGAAGGTAAGGGCTCTACAGCTGGGGAGGACTACTTTTGAACCATGATGGGATAGTTTCCAACAAGCATCATAACTAGGGAAGTAAAGAGGATTTAAAACTACACTGTGGAGCAAAACATGAAATTTGGGAAGACTGTTAAACCGAAATGTAGAGACCAGGAAAGAGAGGAAAAAATACTGGAAACTGAGAGACAGTTGCAAAAAGGATAGAGAGTAGAAATCTAACAGGAAATCAACTGACCAGGTTAGAGGTAACAACAGTCATAGAATCATAGGATCCCTACAGCCTGGAACAAGCCATTCAGCCCACTGAGTTCAGATTGTCTCAACCCTATCCCTTAACCCTGCATTTCCCATAGTCAATCCACTGAATCCGCACATCATTGGACTGTGGGAGGAAACCGGAGCACCCGAAGGAAACCCACGCAGACACGGGGAGAATGTGCAAACTCCACACAGAGAGTCGCCTGAGGGTGGAACTGAAGCCGTTTTCCTGGCGCTGTGAGGCAGCAGACCTAACCACCATGCTGCCCCCATAAAAAAGACAAAACGAAAGGCGCTATCTGAATGCCTATAGCATCCAAACAAAACAGGTGAACTGATATATTGTACTGATTTATTTCCACTGACAACTGTTAACAGAGACATGGTTACAAGGATGACTCAGAACTGAATGTTGAAGGGCACAGGATGTTCAGGCAGGCCAGGCCATCAGGAGAAGGTGGAGAGGTGGCTCGGTTAGTTAATGACGATATCAGCACAATAGAAAGGAATGGCCTTCGTTCAGGAAACATGATGTAGAAGTGATTTAGGACGAGATGATAAACAATAAAAACAAGGAGCTGGAGCACAGACAGCTGAACAGTAATCTGACAGGAAGGTGAGGCATCAGGGAAAAATGAAGGTTTGTCAGACAGAAACAAGAGAGGTTCAACAGGAAGCTCTGGGGAACTTTAATCTGTAAATAAATGGAAACATCAGACGGGCAAAGAGAGTCTGGATCAAGAGCTCAGAGAATGTTCTCACTTTCATTCCTGACGGGCTGAACCAACCTCTTGGGATGAAGGAAACGGCAAACTGTTCATATTGTAAAACACATCAGGGGGACTGAATGACCCCCACAACCCTAACCCTAAACCTAACCCTAACCCTAACCCTAACCCTATCCCTAACCGTAACCCTAACCCTATCCCTAACCCTATCCCTAACCCTAACCCTAACCCTAACCCTAACCCTTTCACTGAATGACCCCCGTAACCTTAACCCTAAACCTAACCCTAACCCTAAACCTAACCATAACCCTATCCCCAACCTAAACCCTAACCCTAACCCTAACTCTAACCCTATGATTAACTCTAACCTTAACCCTAACCAAAGCCCTAACCCTAAATGTAACCCTAACCCGAACCCTAACCTTAATCCTATCCCTAGCCCTAACCCAAATCCTAAACCTAACCTGAACCCGAACACTAACCCTAGCCCTAACCCTAACCCTAACCCTAACCCTAACCCTAACCCTAACCCTATCACACGTAGGGGGACTGAATGACCCCCACAACCCTAACCCTAACCCTAACCCTAACCCTTTCACTGAATGACCCCCATAACCTTAACCCTAAACCTAACCCTAACCCTAAACCTAACCATAACCCTAACCCCAACCTAAACCCTAACCCTAACCCTAACTCTAACCCTATGATTAACTCTAACCTTAACCCTAACCAAAGCCCTAACCCTAAATGTAACCCTAACCTTAATCCTAACCCTAGCCCTAACCCTAATCCTAACCTTAATCCTAACCCTAACCCGAACCCTAACCCTAACTCGTACCCGAACCCAAACCGAGCCCCTAACCCTATCCTAATCCTAACCCTACCCCGAACCCGAACCCTAACCCTAACCCGTACCCGAACCCAAACCCAAACCCAAAACCAAACCCTAACGCTAACCCTATCCTAATTCTAACCCTAACCCTAAACCTAACTCTAACTCTCACACTATCATTAACACGAACCCTAACCCTAACCCGAACCCAAAACCTAACCCTAACCCGAAATGTAACTCTAACCCTAATCCTAAACCTAAACCGAAACCAAACCCTAACCCTAGCCCTAACCCTAATCCTAACTTTAATCCTAACCCTAACCCGAACTCTAACCCTAACTTGTAACCGAACCCTAAACCGAACCCTAACGCTAACCCTATCCTAATCCTAACCATAACCCTAACCCTATCCTAACCCTAACCCTAACCATAACGCCAAACCCTAACCCTAACATTAATCCTAACCCTAACCCTAACCCTAATCCTATCCCTAACCTGAACCCGAACCCTAACTCTAACCCGTACCCGAACCCTAACCCGGACCCTAATCCTAATCCTAACTCTAACCTGAACCCGAAACCTAACCTTAACCCGTACCCAAACCCTAAACCGAACCTGAACCCGAAACTTAACCCATACCCGAACCCTAAACCGAATCCTAACCCTAACCCTATCCTAATCCTAACCCTAACCTGAAACTGAACCCTAGCCCTAAAGCTGGCCCTAACCCTAACCCTAACCCTACATCTAACCCTGATCCCTAAATCTACTTCTAACCCTAACTCTAACACTTACCCTAACTCGAACCTTAACCCTAACACTTATGCTAACTTTAACCCTGACTCTAACCCTAACCCTGGGCCTAACCCTGACTGTGATCCTAACCCTAACCCTGACTCCAACCCTAACCCTGGGCCTAACCCTGACTCTAACCCTAACCCTGGGCCTAACCCTGACTCTAAACCTAACCCTGACTCCAACCCTAACCCTGGGCCTAACCCTGACTCTGACCCTAACCCTTACTCAGACCCTAACCCTAATTGTGATCCTAACCCTGACTCCAACCCTAACCCTGACCCTAATCTTGACTCTAACCCTAACCCTGACCCTAACCCTAACTCTAACCCTAACCCCGGACCCTGGTCCCTGACCCTGACTCTAACCCTAACCCTGTCAGGATGGTGAGTTGTTTGGAGGGGAACATGCAGAAGGTGGTGTTCTCATGTATCTGTTGCCCTTCTCCTTCTGGATGGAAGTGGTCGTGGGTTTGGAAGGTGCAGTTCGAGGATGTTCTGCTAAAGGCTGCCCAATGTGTCCAGGCCCCATGCTCCAAAGAGAAAGTTGTTTTGTGGATGAACACGAGTTGTAATGATGGTCTGGACTGCAATTCCTGCAAGGTTGATAGACATGGCTGAGATAGCAACTTGCTCAAGAAAATTAGAGTAATATTTGAAGGGGAACAATTACTTGGAAAATAGAAGGAATTACAATCAATTGGAAAGCTCAGATAAAGGCAAAATACTGCGGTTGCTGTAAAACTGCAATAAGAATAGGACATGCTGGAGAAACTTAACAGGACTGACAGAGAAACAGAGTTAAATAAAACTGTAAACATGTTAAACAAAGTTGCACAAAGGTAGCTTTGTCCATCTGATATTTCCAGTTTATTTATTGACTAAAATTCCCATAATGTTCTGAGGAACCCCTCTAGTACCTTTCTGACAAACTCCTATTAGGGTTTCTTCACTCCACCTAACCGTACTGGGAGGTTACCGTTCAGGAGCCTGGATACCACTTCTTTTCTTTGTCATTTATCATCTCCGCACCAACTCCTTCCACATCTTGGTTTCCTGAGCTTGGGTCATCCCTCTCCATTGTACTGGTGCATTTATAAAATGTTAACTCTGTTTCTCACTCCACAGGTTCTGCCTGACCTGCTGAGTTTCAGAGAGTCATCAAGTCCTTCAGCACGGAGACAGGCCCTTTGGCCCAAGCTGGTCCATGCTGACCAAAATGTCCATCAATGCTAAATGTTTCTCCAGCAATTGGGAAATCGCTCCAATGTGCTGACACAGACTTGATGGGTTGCTTGGACTTTTCCAGTGCTAAGTTAAAAATCACACAACACCAGGTTATAGATCTTTTTCAATATATAATTTGGTGGACTATAACCTGGTGTTGTGTGATTTTTAACTTTGTACACTTCAGTCCAACTCTGGCATCTCCAAATCAGGTTATAGCTCAACAGGTTTATTTGGAATCACCAGTTTTCAGAATGCTGCTCCTTCATCAGGTGGTTGTGAAGTATAACATCGTAAGACACAGAATTTATAGTAAAAGTATACAGTGTGATGTAACTGCAATTATATATTGAAAAAGACCTGGATTGTTTGTTAAGTCTCTCATCTTTTAGAATGACCATGTTGGTTTCAGTTCTTTCATATGTAAATCGCAGAACTTTTTTAAAAGTTACATTCTCAAGTGGTGTCATGTCGGCCCACATAATGCACTGAAGGTGTGAGGTGCCCTGCGTGAGTCTGTCTGTGCCCCAATGTTCAGACTGATTCTAATCTAAAAAAGAGATTTACAGAATCTTACACGGATTCATGCAGTTTTTGAGCAAAGTAAAATGTAATTCTGCAAGTACAAATTCACCCCACAAACTTATATATGTGTGTGTGCATGTGGGTGTGTGTGCATGTGGACAGGTGAGGGGTTATGAGTGTCTGTGAGAGTATTGTATGTGTGTGAGTGTAAAGGGGTATAAGTCTGTGAGAGGGTGCGCATGAGGGTGTGGGAGTTTATGTGTGAATGTATGAGAGAGAGCGTGTGTATGAGATAGGGTCTGCATGAGTGTATGTGTCTGTAGGAGTGTGTGTCTGTGTGTTGCAGTGGGGTCACCTGTAGTGTGACATGAACCCAAGGTCCCAGTTGAGACCATCCCCACGTGTACCAAACTTTGCTATCAACCTCTGCTCGGCATTGTTGTATGTCCCGAAGTCCGTGTTGGAGGATAGTCATCCTGAAGGTCTGGGGTTGAATGTCCCGGACCGCTGAAGCATTCCCTGACTGGGAGGGAACACTCCAGCCTGGTGATTGTTGTGTGGTGTCCACTCATCCATTGTCGTAGTGTGTGCCCGGTCTCGCCAATGTGTCCAGCACTGTATGACATATTGTTCACCACCACCAGATGGCAGTAAAGTTACAGGGAAAATGAACTGAGCGTTGCATCTAACTGGTGCAATGTGTAAAAGGATGGATCAGCTGTTGGAGCGTTCAGCCCATTGAATCTGCTCTGCTATTCAATGAGATCATGGCTGACCTGATAATCTTTCCTGCCTTTTTCCTTTCACCTTTTATTCCCTTGTTGATTAAAAAATCTGTCCATCTCAGCCTTTGATACATGCAAAGACCCAGCCTCAACAGCCCTCTGTAGTAAGGAATGCAACAGATTCATTGAGTGAAAAGAAATTCCTCCTCGTCTCTGCCTGAAATGTGTGGTCTCTTACTCTGAGATGATACCCTCTGGTCCTAGACCTTCTCACAAAGGGAACCATTCCACATTTCTCCTGTCAAGTTCCCTAAGAATCATGTCTGTTTTAATAAAGGTTATTTTTCATTCCTTTTTCATACTCCAAGGAGTACAGTCTCAACCTCCTCAATCTCTCCTCATAAGACAGTCCCTCCATACCTAATAGCAGGTGAAGAGCAGATTTGGGCCTGGTACCTCAGGAAGGATGGGCTGACCATGGAGGTGGGTCTGGAGAAGATTTACAAGATTGATTCCAGGAATGAAGGGCTTATCGTTTGAGAAGCGGTTGAGGACTCTGGGTCTGTACTCGATGGAAGTTTAGAATGGATGAGGGGGAATGAGAGGGATTGAAACCTACACAATACTGAGAGGCCGAGATACAGAGGGCATGGAGAAGATGTTTCCACCAGTAGGAGAGACCAGGACCCCAGGGCACAGCCTCAGAGTGAAGGGGTGACTCTTTAGAACTGAGGTGAGAATTTCTTCAGCTGGAGGCCGATAACTTGTGGAACTCATTATTGCAGAAGGCTGTAGAGGCCAAGTCAATGAGTGTCCTTACAGCAGGAATAGACAGGTTCTTGATTGGTAAGAGGATCAAAGGTTACAGGGAATGGGGTTGAGAAACATATCAGCTGTGATTGAATGGGGAAGCAGACTTGATGGACCAAATGGCCTAATTTCGCTCCTATACCGTAGGGTCTTATGAGTGAACCTTCTTCGGGTTGTCTCCAAAGCCTACAAAGGGTCTGGCTGATATCCCTCTGCAGACTCTGTGTCATCTTCACCACCTGCCTTTCCACTCTTATTTTTCTGTCACCTGGAAGATTGCTGACTGTCCATTCACTTTCTCATCCAAGTCATTAACATTTAGCCCTCAGCACTGATCACTGCGGCACCCCACCAGACACAGGCTGTCATCTTTGAATGGGCAGACGTGGGTACTGCTTGGAGATTAGAGTCAAGATTAGAGTGGTGCTGGAAAAGCACAGCAGGTCAGGCAGCATCCGAGGAGCAGGAGAATTGATGTTCCAGGTAAAAGCCTGATGAAGGACTTTTGCCCGAAATGTCGACTTTCCTGCTCCTCAGATGCTGCTTGACCTGCTGTGCTTTTCCAGCACCACTCTAATCTTGACTGTCATCTTAAAATGCCCTCCTTATTCCAGCTTGCAGTCTTTTATCCTCTATCCACACTCATATTCTATCATCCAAATGGGCTCTCATCTGAGTCAGTGACCTAATGCGCAGCATCTTATCAAGCACCTTCTGAAAATCCAAATATATCACATCCACAGCTTGCCCTTTTTCCATCCTGTGTATAACCTCCTCAAGTAGTCTCAAGTACAGCAGCCTCTGTAACTTTGTAAAATTTCCCAAGGTGTTTTCCAGCAGTACTAGATAGTGAACACAAGGTGTAGTGTCAGAGAGCACAGAAACAGTTCCTTTGGTCAAACCCGTCTATGCTGAATAGCAGAACAGGAAGGAGATACCTTTTAAGGAGCCACGTGAACAAAGGAAACACAGAGAGAGCTCCATTCTTTCCACAATCTTGATGTCTCAGAAACCTGGACAATAAATTAAGACATGTGCAAGAAAATGGAATTGAGTGGACAGTAAATGCCTAAAATCCCATTCCACAAACAAAGGCTTGAAACTAAAGAGTGAACAGAACTCAGAAAAGTGACATCCAGAACAGGAGATCTCAATGCTTGGTCCAGGCTGAAAAGAAAAAGGATCTGAGGGGTAATTTTTTCACACACAAGGTGGTGTGTGTGTGAAATAAACTGCCAGAGGAAACATTGGCTACAGTTCCAACATTTAAAAGACATTTGGACTGGAATATGACAAGGAATGGTTTAGAAGGATACGGGCCAAATGCTGGCAAATGGGATAATTTAGTTTGGGAAACCTGCTGGGTATGGATGAGTTGGACTGAAGGGTCTGTTTCTGTGCTGTATGCCTCTATATAATACATGCAGGAGCCAAGTTACCCTCTGCTACACCCCATCAAGTCTGCTCTTCCATTCAATGAGATCATGGGGCTGGTCTAGTAATCCACACTTTCCTACCTTCTCCTCATGACCCATGTTCTCCTTACTGATTAAAAATCTGTCTAACTCAGCCTTGGCTATACTATTAGGTCTGGTTGTGACAGCCCTCTGTGATAAAGAATTCCACAGAGTCACTACCTCAGAGCAAGAAATATTCTTCTCATCTCTTTGAAAAGGGCAACCTTTTTTTGTTTGAAATTTTACCCTGTGGCAGTAACTCTCCCACAAGGAGAAATAGCTTTTCCAAATCTGCTCTGCCAGGACTCCTTAGAAACTTATGAGAGGTCTTCTCTCATTCTTTAAAATTCCAAAACCCAACCGACTCAACCCCTCCTCCTAAGATGTTCCTTGCAGTGCCTGGAATCAGTCAAGGAATCCTCCTCTGGACTGACTCCAGTGCTAACAACTTACCACAGATAAGGAGCCCCAAAACAGTTCACAGTGCTCCAGCTGTGGTCTAACTGGATTTACAGATTTAGCAAGATTTTCCTACTTTCATACCAACTTCCTTTTGAAATTAAGACCAACATTCCATCTGCCTTCCCCATTACACACTGAATTTGGATGCTGGTTTTTTTTTTGCGATTTATGTGTGACAGTTTGTGAAATAAGACAATAAGACATAGGAATGGGAGTAAGGCCATTCAGCCCATTGAGTCCACTCCGCCATTTAATCATGGCTGATGGGCATTTCAATACCACTTACCCACACTCTCCCCGTATCCCTTAATTCCTTGTGAGATTAAGAATTTATCAATCTCTGCCTTGAAGACCCAGCCTCCACTGTGCTCTGTGGCAATAAATCCCACAGGCCCACCACTCTCTGGCTGAAGAAATGTTTCCTCATTTCTGTTTTAAATTGACCCCCTCTAACTCTAAAGCTATGGAGTCCTAGTCTCCCCACCTGACGGAAACAATTTCCCAGCGTCCACCCTTTCTAAGCCATGCATTATCTTGTAAGTTTCTATTAGATCTCCCCTCAACCTTCTAAACTCTAATGAATACAATCCCAGGATCCTCAGCCATTCATTTTACGTTATGCCTACATTCCAGGGATCATCCGTGTGAATCTCTGCTGGACATGCTCCAGTGCCACTATGTCCTTCCTGACAAATAGTGGAGCTTTACTACCAGAGTCCCCTTCCCCTTAGTGTCATGACAATAATCCCTCTGTTCACCCATCACACCCTGTGTGCACACCCTCTGCTCGGTCTGTAATACTTCAAACCTCAAATTTGCATCCTCATGGTTTAATCCCTCATTGGTTGCACCTACCACCCCCATCTCTGTGAACTGGACAATGCCTCAGGCTCCCTCATACTGTCAAATGCTTTCCAACCTCCAATGAATTCAACTCTGGAGTATTGGAGTTGGGAGATCATGTTGCGGCTGTACAGGACATTGGTTAGGCCACTGTTGGAATATTGCGTGCAATTCTGGTCTCCTTCCTATCGGAAGGATGCTGTGAAACTTGAAAGGGTTCAGAAAAGATTTACAAGGATGTTACCAGGGTTGGAGGATTTGAGCTACAGGGAGAGGCTGAACAGGCTGGGGCTGTTTTCCCTGGAGCGTTGGAGGCTGAGGGGTGACCTTATAGAGGTTTATAAAATTATGAGGGGCATGGATAGGATAAATAGACAAAGTCTTTTCCCTGGGGTCGGGGAGTCCAGAACGAGAGGGGATAGGTTTAGGGTGAGAGGGGAAAGATATAAAAGGGACCTAAGGGGCAACCTTTTCACACAGAGGGTGATGCGTGTATGGAATGAGCTACCAGAGGAAGTGGTGGAGGCTGGTACAATTGCAACATTTAAAAGGTAAATGAATAGGAAGGGTTTGGAGGGATATGGGCCAAGTACTGGCAGGTGGGACTAGATTAAGTTAGGACATCTGGTCGGCATGGACAAGTTGGGCCGAAGGGTCTGTTTCTGTGCTGTACATCTCTCTGACTCTCTGACTGTATATTCTGCCTGGGCCTTGCTCCACCTGCAACAGCAGCACCTTCAGCTCCGAGGTACTGGAAGTCTATAAGCTCCACAACCTCCTCCATTTCACTTTCTCTTCAAGGCCCCACTGCTTTTGAAGAGATGCACTGAAGCTCCCTTTCACTTGAATGCACTTTGTGTTAAAAGCATTAAATAAAGTTGCTGTTCTTTGTCTGCAACGTTATGTGACTAAGCTTGTAGACATAACCATAACCCAATTCCATTTCTAAATAGATGCATTTGTGAGAACCCTACACCAGGTAACATAGGAGAACACACTTTAGTAGTCAGAGGCCATTCAGCCCACCAAACCATTCACCTAGCCCATTGACAGGCTTATGATGGTAGGTTGAGCAGGTTGGGCCCATTTTCACTGGGATTTAGAGGAGCCCCTAAGTGTGGACACAGGCCCTTTGGCCCAACACTGACCCTCTGAAGAGCAACCCACCCAGAAACATTCCCCTACCCTATATTTACCTCTGACTAATGCAACTAGCCTACACACCCCCAAACACTATGGGCAATTCAGCATGGCCAATTCACCTAATGTGAACATCTTTGGATCATGCAAACTCCACACACACACAGACACCTGAGGCTGGAATCAAACCCAGGTCCCTGGCACTGTGAGGCAATGCTAACCACTGAGCCACCGTGCCACCCAAGAATTGCACTGCTATATTCAGAACTAGAAGCATCTACAATCTTTGCACTTCATTTCAGCTTTTTATGAACTTATTCATTGACAGGATGAGGACGTCACTGGCCAGACAGCACATATTGCCCATTCCTAATTACCCAGAGGGCAGTTAAGAGTCAGCCACAATGCTGTGGGTCTGGAGTCACGTATAGGTCAGATCATGTCAGGTTGGCAATTTCCTTCTCTAAAGGACATTAGTGAACCAGATGGGTTTTTTCTGACAATTAACAAAAGATTCATGGGCATTATTAAACTCTTAATTCCAGATTTTTATTGAATTCAAATTCCTCCATTTTCCAATGGTTGGAATTGAATCCGGGCCCCCAGAATATACCTGGGTCTCTGGATTAACAGCCCAGTCATAATACTACTAGGCCAGCACCTCCCCAAAGATGGTTATTCCTTGTGAGTGAGTCCAGAACCAGGGGACATTTTTAAAATTTGGGGTTTCCCCTTTTAGTGAAGATCTGTAGCTCAGGTTGTGACTGATGTTGTTGGTTGGTTCACTGAGTTGATTAATTTTCTTGCAACTGTTTTGTGTCCCTCCTGGGTGGCATCTTCAGCGTTGTGTAGCCTCTGGGTGAGATGCATTGTTGTGATCTCTCCCGAATTTATAGGGTTCTGTCTGTCACAGTGTGCTGTAGTGGACAGGTCTAGTTCAACGTGTTGGTTTTATGGAACCAGAGGATTAATACCAGGCCTCCAGGAATTCCCCAGAGTCGGTCTTTGTTTAACCTGCCCAGTATCGTAACGTTGTCCCAGTTGACTTGGTGTCCTTCATTGGCAGTATGTATTGATATGAGGGAGAGCTGTGCGTGTCGTTAATGTTACAAGCTGATGCTTGTGTGGTCTGGTGGTCAGTTTCTTGCCTGCTTGTCCTATGTAATGATTTTCACAGTTGCTGCATGTACTTTGTACATCACATTCATCCTGCATGGTGCGAGTATGGGGTCTTTTGTCATGGATAATAGCTGACGATTGTGTGGCTGTTGGGTTTGTGTGCTGTCATTATTCCCAGAGAATGTAGGAGTCTCGTTGTTAGTTCTGAATTGCTTCTGACATTGGGTAAGGTGGTCAGTGTATTGGGCAGAGTGGGAGGGGGCGGTCACAGTGTCTTCTTGGTGTTGTTTGTATGTTAAGCATTGGCTGATGAAGCTGTTAGGGTACCCACTATTGGCAAAGATTTTGTTAAGGTGTTCTTCTTTGTGTTTACAGAGTGTTATTGCTCATACAAGCAGGGTCTCAGCACAGCTCTGTTTGTGGACATTGGGGTGGTTCCTGTTGTAACTGGGGATATAGTCAGAATGTGTCGTCTTTCTGTATACTCTGCTAAGGAACTCTCTGTTTTTGCTCGTTCGACCAGTATGTCAAAGAACGGGAGTTGGTCATCTTTCTCTTTTTCTCTGGTGAACTTGATCCCGGTGAACGTGCAACATTACGATACCAAGGCAAGCTAAACAAAGGCAGGCTCAGCAGAACTCCTGAAGGCCTGATATTCATCCTCTGGTTCCATAAACAAACACGTTGAAAATGGACCCCATCTACAGACCACTACGGCACAAAACCAGAGGTAGAACCACGCGCCACAACAGACAGAACTTTATAAATTTGGGGTGGATCACAACAGCGCTTCACCCAGAGACTACACAGCAGTGAAAATGTCACCCAAGTGGGAGTCAAGATATTTGCAAGAAAACCAACCAGCTCAGTGAACCGACCAATAACTTCCAGACTTTAACATTTTAGCACAGGGATTAGGAGAATTCATACCCCTCAGAGAGTTGAGAGACTTTGGAACTCTGCCTTGGAAGGTGGCCAATTCAGGGGTCATCAGATTTTAAAATAGAGGTTTATAGATCCTGGTTTAGGAAGAGAATCCAAAAATATCGACAGTGGGTCAATGAGACTGTGGGGTCCAGCTATAATATCACTGAATGGTGGCAAGAGTTTGAGGCTGAATGATCTACTCTTGCTCCTGGTCTGCCTCTTCATATATATCAAGGTCTTCTATCTCAAACAATCATACCATATAGTAGAGGCCCTTTGGCCCATCGAGTCCATTCTTATATAAGCCATTCCTGCACTTGGCCCATATACCCTGAATGTTATGACATTTCAAGTGGCTCATCCAAGTACTTTGTAAAAGTCATTAGATACCCTGCCCCCAACTCCCCTCCCAGAACCTCACAACCCTCTGGATGTAAAAGGATTTCCTCAAATCCCCTCCCTTTCACTTTTAAAATGATGCCCCCTTGATGTTGCTCCCCTCAACTAAGGGGAATAGTGGCTATTAACTATACCCATGCTCTTCATAATCTTCTCCGTCTCAATCAAGTCCCCCTTCAACCTGCTGTGCTCCAATTAATGTTCAATTCTAGTCTCCCTGTGATAGGAAAAACGCTGTTAAACGTGAAGGCTGCATTAAAGATTTACAAGGATCTTGCTGGAGTTGGAATGCCTGAGCTATAGGTGACTGTATAGAGATTTATAAAGGGCCGTGGAGGGGGGTTGTTAGGGCCAAGTGCCTGCCCCTCTTCTGCAGTTATGTTCAGGCCCAGGTATCCCTCGAGAAGGAGCACACTGCGTCCATCAATAACCTCGAGGTTTCCAGGGAGATGGAGGCACTGCAGTGCATGGAGTGTTTTATTTTTCCCTTCCGATTCGATTTTGATTTAACCCCTTCTCCTCCCCCCCTCTTCACTTTATCGATCACGTAGTCATTGCCATTGAAGAGAAGGGCACAGCTGGTCACTGGCCCCCACTCGGAGATGTTTCTTTCCTTCCTGGTGCTGAAATATGAATAAAGGTTTGTGCCCTCGATGTTTCTTCACTGTGTCCTGCACGATGTGTGTGCTGGGGAGAATTATGCACTGCTGCTGTAGGGCAGTAGTGTGGGAGAAAGATTTAAAAACAAAATCATGACGGGCACTGTTGGGTTGAATAGCCAAGGTCTTTTCCATGGGGTGGAGCAAATCCAAAACTAGAGGGCATAGGGTTAAGGCGAAAGAGGAAATATATAGCATAGAATCATGATAGAATCCCTACAGTGTGGAATCAGGCCCAACGAGGCCACGCCGACCCTCCGAAGAGTAACCCACCCAGATCCAATCCTCTACCCTATTACTCTACATTTACCTGACTAATGGACCCAACCTACACACCCCTGAACCATAATGGCAATTTAGCATGGCCAATTCACCTAACCTGCACATATCTGGCCTGTGGGAGGAAACCAGAGCATCTAGAAAAAATGCATGCGGACATGGGGAGAATGTGCAAACTGCTCCCAGGTAGTTGCCAGAGGCTGGAATTGAACCAGGATCCCTGTGCTAACCACTGAGCCACCATGCCACCCCATTTAAAAAGAGACCTATGGAGCAATTTCTTCACACAGAGGGTGGTGAGTGTCTGGAACAAGCTGCCAGAGGAAGTGGTGGAGGTTGGTACAATTACAACATTAAAAAGGCATTGAAGATGGGTATGTGAAAAGGAAGGTTTAGAAGGATATGGGCCAAATTCTGGCAAATGGAACTAGATTAAAATTAGAATATCTGGTCAGTGTGAATGAGTCAGATCGAAGGGTCTGTTTCCATGCTGTACATCTCTATGACTCGAGATTGCGATGGTGTGTGTGACTGAGAGATTTCAATGACAAACAGCTAATAGATTAGAAACACACATTTCCTCTTGTAGGGGAGACTAGATAGGAATTCCAGAGAAACACAAGGGAGAGCAATATCATTATATGTCTTTTATTTTTATTTGAAACTGTTTGAATAATTATCACCTTGGTAAAGTCACCGACAGACCGAGTGGTATTGACTTCACAGGGACGATGAGCTGCTGCTTCTCGCTAGAGTGATAATGCGTGCTGTGAACACAGCCCAGACACACAAGGATCATCATTTGCTGTATGTGGTCCATCTCTGGTGGATGATGCCTTGCTGCAACTCAGGGTGATCGGGTGAGTTGTTGAGATGTGACATTTTGTAAAAGCAGAGCGGCTACATAAAGAGGGTATTCAGCCCATCGTGTCCTGGAGGTTCTCTCTCGACAGCAACGTAGCTAATTCCAGTCTCTCTCTCTCTCTATTCCACACCAGTCCATGGTGAACTGCACACAGCTGACAGATTCTTACTGCAAGAGTTGTAGTTTGAGGGGGTGTGGAGTGATAACAAATTAAGTCCTCACAGTAATTTGGCAACGTTCTTGAAAGGAAAACAATGACCATGAGCTCAGAAGACACTATGGCTTTTTTTAATAAACCATTAAAATATCTACTGGAAAAATTACATTGAATGGTAAAACCAAGTTAAAGCAGTTGGTACTTCATGGAGCAGGTCTTCAATGGATTGCTTTAAGACCAGACCAGCGTAATATACAACTGCATGAAATCCCCTGCAGTTCATAAGAAATAATTTTTGTTTTCTTTCAGTAGTCTGTATATCAAGATATTGCCACTTTTGTATTTAAATTTAAAAAGAGTCGCCAAATCAAAACAGATCTAATTTTAAGTCCATGCTTTCCCAGAGATGTGTGACAGAGATTTCCCCTTCCTTACCCCATTTAAAAAAAAATCAAAACTAATCCAGTGAATGGATCTGGAAATCCCACAGTCCTTCTCCGACAGTTTCCACGACTCTGTCAGTGTGGAACCGAACATAGTGCAGTTTGTCTGCATCTACCCACACCCCTAAACAAACAAACAATGTCACCCCCTCCCCCAACCCAAACAAAAGCGAGTTTCACTTCAGCAGAGCCTGCTGCCAACATTGAAACCCATCTAGGTCCAGGCCTCATAGACAGCCCTGTAAGTGCGGAGCCAATGTGAGCTTGATAGAACTCATGTGCTGCATGTTCCTTGGTTCATTTTACTTGCTTATGGTAAGACTATCTTTCCATCTTCCACTTTCATGTTACACAACTCATGTTGCCCATTATAAATGGCTACCTCCTCTCCAACAGTGACCTCACTGGGGTTATTTACTGCCTGCACCCAGTTCTGACCCAGTCAAGAACTGCCTGGTACGCTGGACTGTTCCAGTGTTTAACAACAGATGAGGCAGTCATTCCAGGAGTGTTGAGACAACACCCTGAATAAATGACTCGCTCACCATCCACAAATCTACAGCTTACCATGATCTAATACCAGACTCAAACCCACATAAGTACCAGGGTGTGGTGGGGACAAAGAAATGGAAGGGAGGGAGGAAACCTGGCTTGTATCTTACAGTGACGTAGGGAGATGGCTAGGGATGAATCAGAGTTGGGCTTGGGCCCTGGTAACAGGTTTGGCATTTTGCTGTGCACAGCCAACACAGTGTGTGCGTGTATGCACACATAATGAATCTGTAACTCACCTAACATTGTTCTACTTATACTTCAGTGTAGCCCAGCGCTGTGGTCATTCAGACATTAAACTGAGGTCATTTCCGCCCATGCTGTTGGGCACTAAATGTCCCACTTTGCCATTCAAAAAGCAGCACCCGGTCCAGTTACTGGCCAAAATGTTTCCCTCAACCAACATCTAAAACACATCTTTTACCTTATTGCTGCTTGTTAAAGATTGCTGAGTGGGCAAACTTGGTTGCCTCAATTCCTAACAGAACAACAGTGACTACACTTCTAAAACAATTCATTGGTTGTAAAGCGCTTTGGAATACCCTGAGGTCATGAACGGTAATACACACACACACACACACACACACACACACACACACACACACACAATCTATAAATCCCGATTTTTTTTTTACAGATACACACAAACACTCTCACTCACACAGTGGTCTTAATCTCTGCACTATGTAGAAGACACAAAAGCTTCAGATATACAAATTTTCAAACTTGCTGCACAGAACACACAGAAAGGAAATTCATTTGTGCTATTATATGAATTGGAGACATAGCACTGGTGGAGGAGAAGCTCTGGTGAGCGAGAGGGAGTGACTATTCTGACTTGCACAGCAGATCCGAGTCTATCACAGATGTTAACGCACACCAAATTAAACAGCGCATAACTAATCAGAACCAACTTTGTTTCACTTGGGAAAAGTCATCGGCAGCAACAGCAACCATACCAGTCAGACACTATCCTGATTTTCCCAGCTACCATCAGTTCTGAGGAAGGGTCGCTGGACCTGAAATGTTAACTCTGATTTCTCTGCACAGATGCTGCCAGACCTGCTGAGCTTTTCCAGCAACTTCTGTTTACGTTTCTGATTCACAGCATCCACAGCTCTTTCTGTTTTTACTATGCACATTAAATTCACCATTACAGATTCAGGACAAGGAAAGATTGCATATCCAACCCAGTTATGGCTTTTTGTTGTGGTTTTTCACTGTGTCAGCTTCTGCAGGTGATTTGATCATCGTATCTTGCTGCACATCCTGAATCTTGATATGCATTGCAAATGTCAAAAAAAAAAGTCAAAGCCTTAGTAACCAAAACAATACAACTTGTGCTTTTGTAGAGACAGAGATAAACAATGCGGAAAGATGCCCTTTATACATTTTAAAGCCAGTATTCACAGTCCCATAAGAGAGAAGTCACCCCGCCCCCCCCCCCCCCCCCCCAAACCACACATACCCCCCCATCCCCTTACTCCTGCTATTCAAAAGCACACCCATGTGCCAGGACTAAAGTCTCCAGTTTTATTCTATTCGGGATTTCAATCCCAAATAGTGGTCTCTCTTATTGGACACAGGTAAAGAAAAATAAAGTGGTCTTTCCGCCTGACAAGATGAATGTAGGGCCATGATCCCATGCAAATAGGTTTTGATTAAAAATTAAATTTTGAATACAAAATTCCAGTTGATGCCAAAATTGCATCTATACTACAATATGACAGGTCAATGTTAACCACCACAGAATGCTAGCTGTGTAGCTAGCCTGACCAATTGCTCTTGGTGCAATGTTGCCAGCACAGTCTCTGCTTCATACCACCACCCAGTCTGGCATCAACTGTCTATTGTTGTCTCTCTCTCTCTCTCCCCCCCCTCCCAGGTACATGCTGATACCAGGATGGTTTCGAAGCACAATGAGAAGGGAGTCTGAGTCGTCCTTGAGCACAGATATCGAATCGTGCAGCTGATGGGGCAAGCTGCCATTAGGTTTGGGAGTCGTGGTGCTGATGAGCTTGTAGCAACTCGTTCTCATTGATGGTGTCCAGCAGAAGACACACCGGTTCCTCTGCGACCATGTCCGGAACGTGCTGCTCCTTGCAATCCTGTTGCTCGTGCGCTTCAGCAAGGCCTTCCTCCCTCATGTCCGCTCGGGGACATGACTCACACATGTTACAGCTATCACAGAACTCCATCGCACCCCCCAAACCGTCAATCAGACCATCCAGCTCCTTTGGGTCATCGTCTCTGTTGCAAACGCAGACCTCGATGCCGGAATCGCCGGTGAACCTACGATGTCTCCCTGGCGTCTTGTCCACATCCTTGATTTCCAAGCATGCCTGGTGGTGCCAGTTTTCAATCTTTGAGGAAGAGCTGGGGTAATAGTCAGTGAGTTGCTCTTTCTCGGGGCAGCTCAGCTCCTCCTCTAGCTCTAGGCAGCACGCATGAACAGGCTCGAGCTCGGAGGCAGGACCCAGATCGTCCGCCTGGTTCACCGTCGCAGATTTGTTTGAGCCACTCTCAGAGTACACCAGGGATGAGTCCAGGTCTAGAGTGCTGCCCTGACGGGGCACCGCCTCGCAGACCGTCGGCACAGAGTTACTCGGGGTGTTGGGGGACCTGGCTGGTTCGGGATTTGAGGAGCTATTACAGTCTGTGACACACTGCTGATGAAGAAAGGCACTGTAGGGAGGTGGAGGAGTCACTGGTCTGTTCACCACTTCTTCATAAGGAGGGAGCAAATAACTTGGCAAGAATCCTGGTCGTTGTTTCCAGAAGGGATTGGGAGGGAAGAAACGAAGAAAGATAAATATATTAATATTCATAATGCAAACATATTTAAGCACCTTATTGGAACTAATTACTCTCTCTACACAGAATCGTGAACACAGCCTGGTCCATCACGCAAGCCAACCTCCTGATGAAGGGCTTTTGCCCGAAACGTCGACTCTCCTGCTCCTCAGATGCTACCTGACCTGCTGTGCTTTTCCAGCAACACACTGTTCAACTCCCATCCACTGACTCATCTAGATTTCTTGTTGATGTTCGCTGTCTTTTCCTAAGACAGTCAACATCAAAGACCCCTCCCACCCCGGTTATAATCTCTTCCAACCTCTTCTGACAGGCAGAAGATACAAAAGCTTAAACACAAGGACCATCAGATGGAAAGCTTCTTCCCCGCTGTTATTAGACTGCTGAATGGACGTCTCAAATTTAATGTTGACCTCGCTCTTTGTGCGCCCTCTCTGTAGCTGTGACAGTGTATTCCTCACTCTGTTCTATTACCCTTAGATCTTTGTACAGTGTGATCTGCCTGTACTGAACACAAAACTCTTCACTGATTTATTACTGTCACGTGTATCTAGGTACGATAAAAAAAAATTAAACCTAAATGGCCAGGCACGAACAACTCAGGAATCTTGGGCGGCTTGTTCGAAGATCCCAGAGGGTGGCCTGATAGGTTATAACAGCAGGAAGGTTATGTTGGGGCTGTACAGGACTGTGGTGAGGCCACAGCTGGAATACTGTGTGCAGGTCTGGCCCGTACTCTACAGGAAGGATGGGATTGCACTGGACGGGGTGCAGAGGAGATTCTCCAGAATGTTACCTGGGATGGAGCAACTCAGTGATGGAGAAGGGCTGGATAAGTTTGGGTTATTTTCTTTGGAGCAGGGAAGATTGAAGTGGGTATAAAATTGTGAGGGTGGGTAGGAAACAGCTGTTACCTTCAATTGAAGGGTCAGAAACAAGGGAGCATAACTTTAAAAGTGAGAGGCACATTTATAGGGGATTTGAGGCAAAACCTTTTCTTCCAGGTGGTGGGGGTCTGGAATGCACTGCCTGGGTGGGCAGCTGATGCAGGAAACTTCAACCTTTATAAAGAACTTGGCTGAGACTTGAAATGTCACAACACTCAAGGTCACAGTGGCATAGCTTTGACAGTGCAGATTTGATGGGCCTAAGGGCCTCTGCTCTATTCTATGATTCCCTATCCAAGGGATCTTGAACAGCCAGTTTACAACTCTCTTTCATCACAATTAACACCCCCTTTCTTCTTTCTGCACTGGACCTAACAACATGTTTCCATTCCCCACAATCCCCCAAGTTCTGCCAAAAAGTGTGGCAGGACAGGTTACTAGGGTAGTTAAGGCAGCATATGGAAATTTGCCTTTATCAGTCTGGTACAGGTTATAACAGCAGGAAGGTCATGTTGAGGCTGTACAGAACTTTGGTGAGGTCATGGCTGGAGTACTGTGTCCATTCTCCAATCCCTTTTAGTTTTACAGAGGAGTCCTAATGGACTCAAATGTTAACTATTTCTCTTGACAGATGCTGCCAGACCTACTGAGTTTCTCCAGCATTTTGTGTTTGTTTCAGATTTCCAGCATCCACGGTATCTTGCTTTTATTAGACAAGATCAATAGTCCTTCAGGATATTGCATTTTATCACATGAATGATTCAAGGCCCAGGTGAAAAACTCAAGGCAAATGAGTAAATATCATTTAATTCTTTGCACCAACTTACTTTGATATAGAACCTTTAACATAACAGAACACTCCCAGGTGCTTTACGAGAGCTAATAGTAGACATCACACGCTTAGCATCAGAAGGAGATACTAGGAAGAATGACGAAGGGCAAGGTTTTAAAGAGAGAGAGATGTAAACGATGAGGATCTGAGGAAAGGAGTTGTAGGGTTAATACAACCAAAGAGATGACAACTAATGATTGGACAATAGTAATCTTTCTGCTCCCATATCAACAAATTTTGATGCAATCTGCAACTCAGTTATAGTTTATTGTCCTTGTGTCGATATCAATTGAAATCAGCTTAAGATTCTGGTATTAAATGTATGCAGATATTTCAGAGGATGGTTGACCTGAGGAGATTACAGAGATAGGAAAGTGGTGGGGGGTCATACAGAGATTTGAAAACAAGCGTATAAACCTTAAGTTTCAAAATTGTCACAGGAATAATGACGCTGATGGATTTTTTTTCACCATTGTCTCCAAAGGTCAGAGTACTGAGTACAGGAGTTGGGAGGTCATGTTGTGGCTGTACAGGACATTGGTTAGGTCACTGTTGGAATATTGCGTGCAATTCTGGTCTCCTTCCTATCGGAAAGATGTTGTGAAACTTGAAAGGGTTCAGAAAAGATTTACAAGGGTGTTGCCAGGGTTGGAGGATTTGAGCTACAGGGAGAGGCTGAACAGGGTGGGGCTGTTTTCCCTGGAGCGTTGGAGGTTGAGGGGTGACCTTATAGAGGTTTACAAAATTATGAGGTGAGTAGATAGGATAAATAGACAAAGTCTTTTCCCTGGGGTCGGGGAGTCCAGAACTAGAAGGCATAGGTTTATGGTGAGAGGGGAAAGATATAAAAGAGACCTAAGGGGCAACCTTTTCACTTAGAAGGTGGTGCATGTATGGAATGAGCTGTGGTGGAGGAAGTGGTGGAGGCTGGTACAATTACAGCATTTAAAAGGAATCTGGATGGGTATATCAATAGGAAGGGTTTGGAGGGATATGGGCCGGGTGCTGGCAGGTGGGACTAGATTGGGTTGGGATATCTGATCGCTATGGACGAGTTGGACCAAAGGGTTTGCTTCCATGCTGTACATCGCTATGACTCGATGAATATTGTAGCTATGATGTGGAGATGCCAGTGTTGGACCTGGGGTGGGCAAAGTCAGAAGTCACATGACACTGGGTTGTAATCCAATAATCGATTTGAAATCACAAGCTTTCGGAGTGTAGCCTAGTCAAGACTTCACCTGATGAAGAAGCAGAGAAATGAAGAAAACTTGTGAATTCACAAACCCGTTAGACTAGAAACTGGCATCATGTGACTTCTGATTTTGTCCATGAATATTAAACTGGCTAAGTCCTCAGTTACAACTACTGAATTCTAGACCGTCTGTCTCAAAGAAAACTAAACAACGGGGAAAGAAAAGTCTTTTTAAAGAAAAGAACAATGAAAAAGCAAAGTGGCGATAGGTCAGATATTTCAGTTGTGAAATTAGCAGGAACATCTTTCATGAAGAAATCATCACCTACTTTGAGCTTTCTGCGGTCCTCACTCTGAGACCACGTGCAAAACACACTCGCAACTTTGAGCTTAGAAAATCTGCGAAACTATGGCAGTGTGAAAATTTTGATAGATCAGTACAAATATGAATACAAGGATGGTAAAATGTTGCTGGGTTGCAGATTACATCAAAATTTATGGACACAGAAACAAAGATTGTTCTTTTTGATGCAGAATTCTTTAAAAGCCAAGTATCTGGTTTTCTGCCTCTGCCCTCAAGATGCTCCTGAAATTGTTTTTGCCAGAGAGCGCAAATGGATGTAATTTCTTGCAAGTCACAGTCCAAGCAGTTCTGTTACCTGCCACCAGAGGGCAGAGTCAGCATGCTCCTCTCCTAAAAGTCATCATTGTCCTACCAGCCCATTGGGCAACTGTCTCATTACAGTAACCTGACAATCACCATGCCTGAGGTGAAGGGGACAGGTGGAGAGGTATAGAGAGAGAGAGAGAGAGAGAGAGACAGACAGACAGAGAGGGAGACAGAGAGGGAGACAGAGAGAGAGACAGAGAGAGAGACAGAGAGAGAGACAGAGAGAGAGAGAGAGACAGAGAGAGACAGAGAGCCCTTCATGGTAACCTCAGCCGGTGCAGAAATTGAATGCAGATTGCTGACATCACTTTGCATGGCAATGGCTGGTTTCCAATTTGCAAAAGGCAATGGACCACTGAATAAGGATAGTCAATGGATTACAGCATTATGGGATGGAGTGGGCAAAACACACAGAAATGTTCAAATAAGCCTTGAGTGTACTGAATGGTAGGGCTGCACTGACAGGCTGAGTGACCTCCTGTTCCCACCTTCCTTCCTAAAGTTTATGAAGGAGGCATTAGGCAGGAGTTCAGTTGATCATTCATTCTAATTAAACAGATCAGGGAATGCTCTAGTATCTTAGTTTTAAAAGCCCAGCTTAGCCTTGATCTCAGGAGGGGAACAGTGAGACTGGACTGGAGCTAAGTCACTGAATGCCATGAAACAAGAGTGGGATCTTTTCCTGGTTGCAGTGAAGATCTGTTCATTAAAGTTACTCGCTACAGAAAATTTACATTCAGTGATCTCCTGAGTGATCCTAAATCCTAAAAGCCCCCCCACTCCCCCCCCAAAAAAATCAGCCTTTTCATTCACATTGTTTTGGGTTGAATGGAAAGTATATGCACAAGGTGAAGCAGGACTAATGGCCCAGAGGGTATTTTCAGTCTGAAGAATGGTCACTGGATCCAAAACATTAACTCTGCTTTCTCTCCACAGATGCTGAGTTTCTCCAGCAATTTCCATTTTTATTCTCAAGGGTTTTTAACCTGAATGTTATTGGTTACATGAGCAAGATTGTGGATAGGAAGGTGAATTGACCCACTGTAGCTTTCTGATGCCAATGTCATTCTGAATGAATGAATGAAAGACTCTGGCATGATTCTGTACACATGAGAAACCAGGATAGAGAGCAAGATGATTTCGCTCTAGTTTGCGGCTTTGTGAGTAATATTCCATTCTGGCCATGGGCTGCTCTCTAGACTACATAAAGAGGGATGCCCACCATCAGCAGCCAGTGCACAAGTTAACAACAAGGGAGAATTTTCCTTTATTCAATTTTTGCCTGACTTAAAAGAGACGGAGGAAGGAATGAGAGACAGCGAGAGAGAGTGTGAGAAAGAGCATGCATGAGTGAGTCCAAAAGCGAGCGTGTGTGAGTGTGAGTGAGTGAGTGAGTGAGTGAGTGAGTGAGTGAGTGAGTGAGTGAGTGAGTGAGTGGGGGTGGGGGGGGGAGAGAGAGAGAGAGAGAGAGAGAGAGAGAGAGAGAGAGAGAGAGAGAGAGAGAGAGAGAGAGAGAGAGAGAGAGAGAGAGAGAGAGAGAGAGAGAGAGAGACAGACAGAGAGAGAGAGAGACAGAGAGAGAGAGAAAGAAAATGGCACAAATAGATGTGAACGTGCTTGCGTCCACTCACACACACAGATATGCACACGTACATTCAAACATTAGCACATACCTCACCAACGGGTGGACAGTGATAGATTCCAAGTGAACACATACGCACAAAGAAAGACATAGACAAGGAGACAGACACACAGATGTATAAATACAAAGATTGGCATGCACCACAGACACTGAAACGAAAGAGGTGAGGGTGAGAAAAGAGAGAAGGAGACAAAGGAAAGATAGATGGGAGGGGGGTACTGGGAGGAAATAAAAGAGAGAGAGAGACACACACACAAACAGATTTACCAATCTCATATTTAAAAATAAATAATTGGCCCAATATTAATGGTCATTTCTACGAGTTGCAGATTTCTACTGTCCTTTTGTAATGTTTGTATTGAAGTTTGGTTGTAATTTTAACATCAGTCTCTCCCCACTGAGAGACCCAACTTTTGAACAAGTGGAAATTGGGTAAAAGGGGGAGAAACTCCTTGCTGACCTTACTATCTTAATGTCACAGAATAAGAAATCTTCACAGAATACATCTTTGAAAAGATGACATTAAATTTATATAATTTAAATAAAAACAGCCCAAATGAATAGCACGTCCTTCCAGGTTTTTTAAAAACAAAATTCCCTTTTCCTGGGCTTGCGGAAGTGAAAGATCCTGCAGCACTGTACTCCAAGTGTAAACCTAGATCTCAAGTACTGAATACATCTGGTCATGAACAGAATTATCACTGCTCCCTTCCTGTATTTAACTGATATCCATCCATTTGAAGACAGAAGTAGGAATCAAATGAATCGCTACAAGGACCAGCCCTCTGTTGCAAGTCCTGAAACCCTGGTATTAATCTCTCTGCCTACACCTAACTCAGCAAGTATCAATCCACTAGAACTGATCTCTCCTGCTGATTCCAGGATGTGCACCACACAATTTGAATTTAATAAATAAAAACAGGAATGTAAAGTTAACTAATTGAAACCATGAAATTAGCACTGATTATCATAAAAACCCATCTGATCCACTAATATCGTTTAGGGAAGGACATCTGCCATCCTTTCCCAGTCTGAGCCACATACAATCTCAGACCCACAGCGATGTGATTGAATCTGAGCAATTAGACAGAAAAGTAAACAGTTAACCAGCCCAACAAATTTCACCTTTCCACTACAAGTGAGATATCCTCACCTCCCACCACTTAGAGGGTAACCTTCAGCCCCATGCCTGTATCAAAGACTCAGGTGTGGCCAGTACTTGGTTAACAAAAACAAGTAAAAGGTTTCTTCTTTTTCTATTTTAATCCAGAGATGAGCCAGAACTGACTACCACAGAGACTACAGTTGACATGAAGAACAGAAACACATTGGAGAGGAAGCTAGATAAATGAGGGAGAAGAGAGAGGATGATCAGCTGATGTAGAATGGGAGGCCATTCACACGGACCAATGGTCTGTTTCTATCTTGTTAAATTTCATATAATTGTGCATTACGTTTGCACCAAAACTTGAAGAAAAATGGCTGAACTGCCAAATGTAAAATAAGATCAAACACATCAGAAATGCAGATGGTCAAAGATGCAAAACATTGACAGCAATCCACCCCTGTAAGACAGACAGGTCAAATGGTGTCAAAGGGCTAATGAATATGCACCATGGCTCAGGGATGACAAGCTCCAGTAAAGACACATACTCAGGTAGAGCGGGAGCAAGGAGTAGTTCCGGGCTCCTTGGTAGGCGATGAGGTTTATCTCCCGCTGTCGTTGCTGCTGTTGCAGACGGAGCTTGGCTCGCCGATGGTGACAGACACAGCAACAGCTCAGGATGATGATGATGGTCCAAACCAGCCAGAACCCTGTGGACAGAAAGAGAAGCAAAATATCACACCGCTGAATTACATCGTAGTGAGACCAGACATGCAGTTTCTGCTTTCCAGTTGACCGTACAAACACAGAAACCTAGAAAATAGGAGCAAGGGTGTTCTCCATTCCCAATTCGACCATAGTGCATTGCAAGGGATCTACATTTGCCTATACTAACCTTTTTATATTGACATTCTTACAGAAGCTTTTACAGTCTGCTTTTATGTTCCATGCTAATTTACTCTCATACTCTATTTTCTTCCACTTAATCAATTGGTTGGTCTCCTTTGCTGAATTCTAAGTTGCCCCCCATCCTCCAGTTTGCCTTCTTTCTCTAGCCACTTTATATGGACTCTGCTTTGGATCGAACACTATCCTTAATTTTGCTCGTTAGCCATTGATACCACTAAACCTAAAAAAAAAGTTCACAAAATGGATGCTAAATTAAAATGGAAATTACACAAGACTTTACAAGTGAACCAAAGAATTCTTGTGACGTTTAGTGAAAGTAAATAGTCACAACATATCCATCTCTGGGAGATCAGCAGGATGGTCACAGACTGGTTAAAACTGCCAGCAGCAACACTCTTTTTCAATTGTCCTAGTTGGGAGGCAATTTGCAAGAATAAATAATCCCCAATACTTTGAATTCATTGACTATGTTGTGGTTCTGTTTGCCGAGCTGGGAATTTGTGTTGCAGATGTTTCGTCCCCTGTCTAGGTGACATCCTTAGTATTTGGGAGCCTCCTGTAAAGCACTTCTGTGATCTTTCCTCCGGCATTTATTGTGACTTGTCTCTGCCGCTTCCGGTTGTCAGTTCCAGCTGTCTGCTGCAGTGGCCGATATATTGGGTCCAGGTCGATGTGCTTATTGATTGAATCTGTGGATGAGTGCCATGCCTCTAGGAATTCCCTGGCTGTTCTCTGTTTGGCTTGTCCTATAATAGTAGTGTTGTCCCAGTCGAATTCATGTTGCTTGTCATCTGTGTGTGTGGCTACTAAGGATAGTTGGTCGTGTCGTTTCGTGGCTAGTTGGTGTTCATGGATGTGGATCGTTAGCTGTCTTCCTGTTTGTCCTATGTAGTGTTTTGTACAGTCCTTGCATGGGATTTTGTACACTACATTGGTTTTGCTCATGCTGCGTATCGGGTCCTTCGTCCTGGTGAGTTGTCGGAGAGTGGCTGTTGGTTTGTGTGCTGTTATGAGTCCTAGTGGTTGCAGTGGTCTGGCTGTCAGTTTGGAAATGTTTTTGATGTATGGTAACGTGGCCAGTCCTTTGGATTGTGGCACGTCCTCATTCTGCTGTCTTTCCCTTAGGCATCTGTTGATGAAATTGTGGGGGTATCCGTTTTTGGCGAATACCTTGTAAAGGTGTTCTTCTTCCTCTTTTTGCAGTTCTATTGTGCTGCAGTGTGTTGTGGCCCTTCTGAACAGTGTCTTAATGCAACTTCTTTTGTTTGTGTTGGGGTGGTTGCTTTCGTAGTTCAGGACTTGGTCTGTGTGTGTAGCTTTCCTGTATACCTTTGTGGTGAATTCTCCGTTCGGTGTTCTCTGTACCATCACGTCTAGGGAGTTGGTTGTCCTTTTCTTCCTCTCTAGTGAATCGGATCCCTGTGAGTGTGGCATTGATGATCCGGTGTGTGTTCTCTATTTCTAATGTTTACAAAGGTATCATCTACAAATCTGACCCAGAGTTTGGGTTGAATTTGCGGTAAGACTGTTTGTTCTAACCTTTGTATTACCGCTTCTGCTATGAGTCCAGAGATGGGTGAGCCCATGGGTGTGCCGTTGATTTGTTCATATACTTGGTTGTTGAATGTGAAGTGTGTTGTGAGGCACAGGTCCAGTAGTTTGAGTATGCCGTCTTTGTTGATAGGTTCACCGTCCTGTTGTCTGTTCTGTATGTCCAGCAGGTTGGCTATTGTTTCTCTGGCTACGGTTTTATCGATAGAGGTGAACAGTGGCATTACATCCAATGAGACCATAGTTTCTTCCTTGTCTATGTGTATATTTCTGATGATGTCCAAGAATTCCTGTGTTGACAGTATAGAGTGTCTGGATCCGCTGATCAGGTGTTTCAGTTTCTGCTGTAGTTCTTTAGCCAGTTTGTGTGATGGTGTCCCTGGTAGTGATACTATGGGTCTGAGTGGGATGTCTGGTTTGTGCACTTTAGGTAGTCCATAGAATCTGGGGGTGTTGTTGCTTTCAGGTTTCATTCTCTGTAGGTCAGACCTGGTTATCTGTCTGTTTTTTTGGAGTTTCCTCAGTGTGTTGTTTATCCTATTGGTGAGCTGTGGGGTGGGGTCAAACTCCCTCTTGTGGTAGGTGTTGGTATCTGCAAGTAGATGTTGCGCTTTTTGGATGTACTCTGCTTTGTCCAGGATGACCGTCATTCTGCCTTTGTCTACTGGCAGTATGATTGACTATTGGCAAACCCATGTTTTAAAACTGTAATCCCCATGGGCTTGGGGGAAGTGAAAAGGAGCAAAATAAAAATTCTGTAAATTTCAATTTGTCCAAAACTCTGCCATTTTTATCTTAAGGTGCAACAATTCCCAAACACCCATCACCTTTATGTTGTGAACCTCTATTGACCTTGGAATTAAAAACTCACTTATTGAGTTCAAATGCCCCCACTGCTTTGCCCCACTTTATCTCTGAGCGTTCCCCACCCTGACAACCCGGAGGTCCCCGCTCTGACGACAGGGCTGCCCGTAGAGGGGCCGAGTATATTGAGAAGGCCTCAATCGCTGGAATTCCCTCTCTCAAACTTCTCGGCCTTTAAAGATATTCTTCAAACCCCATCTGTCAGAACAAGCTGAAGGTCACCTGTCCTAATATTCCCTTGGGCAGTTCAGTATTGCCTTGACAACACTCTCGCAACATACTTGGGTCTTTTTACAGCATTAGCGTCCCTGCGCTGGATACTTACCTCTGGTGGAAACATGAAACACAGTATAAGAATAAGGGACAAACCATTCAGGACTGAGAGGAGGAAGAATTTCTTCCCTCAGAGTTGTGAACCTGTGGAATTCTCTCCCACAGGAAACTGCTGGGGCCAGTTTGTTAGATACATTCAAGAGGGTGTTGGACATAGCCCTAGCGGCAAAAGGACCAACGGTATGGAGAGAGAGCAGGCGTGGGATGCTAAAAATCGCATGATCAGCCATGATCATGTTGGATTATGGTGTAGGCTCAAAGGGCAGAATGGCCTACTCCCATTCCTATTTGTTCTGTTTCTACGTTAGAGGATCAGTCGGTCCAACTCCCTAAACTTTAAGCCACCAAAATGACTAAGTAGGGGCATCACCAGGGAGCTGCAGACTCACATTGTCCAGGAACCAGCAACTTCACTCAAAGAGGGGCGAGGGAAAAAGCAGACTCACAAACAAATCACTTGGACTGAAAGAAACAAAATTAGGTCCTTAATTAGGAGCCAAAATAGATACTGGTGAGGAAAATAGGGATGATCAGTTTACACGTGGATCCCACTCACTCAGCTCAGTTGCATCCGCTTTAGAATCTGGACAGCAACCAGAATTTGGAGGGCTGCTGTTTAACTGGAAGAAGGTTCTGTGAACAAGCTGTGAACAAAAGCCATCTCCTTTTCTCCAGGGCCCTGCTTATGTCATAAGCAAAGTGGGACAATCACAATTCTATGTACTAGTTATTTTCTACTCTTTGTTATGTGCAGTTTGCATTAAAAAAAAGTCCTGTGCAAGGTCAGCAAACTGGCAAGAATGTTTAACTCTATGACATTTAAACACTACTGGGCACGACTAATTAAAGTTTCCCTTCCTCCGCTCCACTAAGCCCACATTAAAGCCTTTTGGAACCCTCAGATGCTTCAGCTTCCTCTGAAATAGGCCCAAGAAATGTGTTTACTGGCACGCAGAGCAGCTACAGTTCCAGCTTATACTGCAGGAAACACATTGCTCTGTTTGGACCAGTTGTCTCACACAGTACACGCAAGCAAACAAACGCTCTGACTCAGCAAAACCACCTCAGCACAGGATGAGGCAGACAGTCCAAATTCTCTCTTTTGTGCTTTAAATAGGAAAAACAGCTCACTCTCACTTCCACTGATCACTGCTTTCCATTTCCCCCTTTTTGGGCACAAGGACACTCAACAATGTCATCTAAGTAGCTGAGGACATCAATGTCTAAGGGCTTGCCAATAAAACCTACCTGTTTTGGTTAGTGTTTTGCCAGAGGGTAACTTTTACGTTTCCAGGTATTCACCAACATGATGTTGAAATGCACAGAAATAGGCCATTCAGCCCTCTCCCACACACGCTCCCTCAAAGACATGCGAGTTCTGGTCCTCCTCCACCACCAAATCCAAGCCACCTACCAACTGGAGGAAGAACGCTTCATCTTCTACTTTGGGACCCTTCAAACACACGGCATCAACGTCAACTTCCATAGTTTCCAAATCTCCCCTCCCCTCATCCCAGATCCAATCCGCCAACTCAGTACCACCCTCTTGACCTGTCCATCTTGCTTCTCACCAATCCACTCCACCCTCCCCCACCACATTTACCACCTACCTACATCCACCTATCGCATTCCCACCTACCATCCCCCCAGCCCCACCCCGACCCTCCTATTTCTCTCTCATTCCCCTTCCCATTCCTGATGGTAGGTTTATGCCTGAAACATGGATGCTGCTGTGTTTTTTCAGTGATACCTTTTTCAATTCAGCCCACCAAGTCTGTCCTGGAGTGTAGGATCCATACAAGTCTTTTCATCCCTTACTGAATCTTTTCTAACCCCAGCCAGTCATCCTTCTTCCTTACGTATTTGTCTAATATCTCCTTAAACCTCAAATACACTGTTTATTTCAAGTACTCTGAGTGGTATTGCATCCTACATTCTGCCCCACAATAAAAATAAAGTTCCCAATAATTCTTTATTCGACTCATTTGTGACTAACCCTTTATTTACCACAATTATTTCTTGTCTCTCAAGTGACTTGGTTGCTGTTTCGAGTCATTACACAAGTGATACTCACCCAAAGACCAGATCACCCTGCGGTCTACGATCTCTGACTCCTGCGGCTGTAGACTTGAGAAACTTCAGTTACATTATTACACCACTGTCACTCTTTTGAACCAGGAATTGGCAGCTCTTCCAAAGAGCTAGCACAAGTATAATGGGTTGAATGGTATGTGTAAGGGTACATGATTCCTACACTTAGGTTGCTTCCCTTTGCTTGCCCCCCATACAGAACCACACCTTGCTGTGTGTTAAATGTCATCCGCCATTTTCCTGCACACGTATCGGTCTCATTCTAGACGGCAGCAGAGTAATGCTTTTGAGCCGGGGTTTGTCCACTCTGACTGCGTTTCCTTCTCTTGTCTCGTCTTTTTTTCTTCTCTTTTCCTTTACAGTAGTGGACTCATTAAGGGCATTTAAATGGTCATTTGATACACAGAACATAGAACAATACAGTGCAGAACAGGCCCTTCGGCCCTCGATGTTGTGCCGACCTGTGAACTATTCTCAGCTCATCCCCCTACACTGTCCCATCATCATCCATGTGCTTATCTAAGGATTGTTTAAATCTCCCTAATGTGGCTGAGTTGACTACATTAGCAGGTAGGGCATTCCACACCCTTACCACTCTCTGCGTAAAGAACCTGTCTCTGATATCTGTCTTAAATCTATCACCCCTCAATTTGTAGTTATGACCCCTCGTACGCGCTGACGTCATCATTCTAGGAAAAAAAGACTTTCACTGTCTACCCTAGTTAATCCTCTGATCATCTTGTATGTCTCTATCAAATCCCCTCTTAGCCTTCTTTTTGCCAATGAGTACAAGTTCAAGTCTCTCAGCCTTTCCTCATAAGACCTTCCCTGAAGACCAGGCAACATCCTGGTAAATCTCCTCTGCGCCTTTTCCAATGCTTCCACATCCTTCATGAAATATGGGGATTAGGACTGTACACAATATTCCAAGTGTGGCTACACCAACATTTTGTACAGTTGCAGCATGATATTGCGGCTCCGGAACTCAATCCCTCTATCAATGAAACCTAACACACTGTATGCCTTCTTAACAGCACTATCCACCTGGGTGGCAACTTTCAGGGATCTATGTACGTGGACTCCAAGATCCCCCTGCACATCCACACTACCAAGAATCTTTCCATTGACCCAGTACTCTGCCTTCCTGTTATTCTTCCCAAAGTGCATCATCTCACATTTATCTGCAGTGAACTCCATTTGCCACCTCTCAGCCCAATTCTGCAGTTTATCCAAGTCCCCCTGCAACCTGTAACATTCTTCCACACTGTCCACTTCTCCACTGACTTTTGTGTTGTCTGCAAATTTACTAATCCATCCACCAATGCCTACGTCCAAGTCATTTTTATAAATGACAAACAGCAGTGGTCCCCAAACAGATCCTTGTGGCACACCACTAGTAACCGGACTCCAGGCTGAATATTTTCCATCAACCACCACTCGCTGCCTTCTTTCAGAAAGCCAGTTTCTAATCCAAACTGTCAAATCACCCTCAATCCCATGCCTCTGCATTTTCTCCAAAAGCCTACCAAAGGCTTATCAAAGGCTTTACTGAAGTCCATGTACACCATGTCAGCTGCTTTACCCTCATCCACATGCTTGGTCACCTTCTCAAAAAACTCAATGAGATTTGTGAGACAAGATCTACCCTTGACAAAACCATGTTGACTGAAATCAAATTGTTGTTTGCTAGATAACTATAAATCTTTTATAATCCTTTCCAAAACCTTTCCGACAACAGAAGTAAAGCTCACTGGTCTATAATTACCTGGGTCATCTCTACTGTCCTTCTTGAACAAGGGCACAACATTTGCAATCCTCCAGTCCTCTGGTACTAAACCTGTAGACAATGACGACTCAAATATCAAAGCCAAAGGCTCTGTTATCTCCTCGCTAGCTTCCCAGAGAATCCTCGGATAAATCCCATCTAGCCCAGGGGACTTGTCTACTTTCAGTCTTTGTAGAATTGAGAACACCTGTTCATAACTAACCTCTATCCTTTCTAGTCTGATATCTTATACCTCATTCTTCTCCTCTACAATATTTTCCTTTTCCTGGTGAAAACCGATGAGAAATATTCATTTAGCACCTCTCCGATCTCAGGGTCCACACTCAACTTCCCACTTCTATCTTTGATTGGCCCTATTCTACCCTAATCATCCTTTTAATCCTCACATACCTATAGAAAGCTTTAGGGTTCTCCTTTATTCTGTTTGCTAAAGACTGCTCGTGTCCTCTCTTTGTTCTTCTTAACTCTCTCTTTAAATCCTTCCGAGCCGATCTGTAATTCTCCATCGCCTCAACTGAACCATCTTGCCTCATCAACACATAAGCCTCATTCTTCTTCGTAACAAGAGGTGCAATTTCTGTTGTAAACCATGGTTCCCTTACCTTATCACTTCCTCCCTGCCAGACAGGGACATACTATCAAGGACACGCAATATCTGTTCCTTAAACCAGCTCCATATTTCTATTGTCTGCATCCTGTGCATTTTGCTACCCTATTCTATGCATCCTAATTCCTGCCTAATTGCATTGTAATTGCCCTTCCCCATCTAGAACTCTTACCCTGTGGCCCTTTCCATCGCTAAACTAAACATAACTGAATTATGGTCACGCCGATGTACTAGAGTTATAGCATTTCCAGTCAATGTTGGGGAAGTTAAAGTCCCCCATAATGACCACCCTATTCCTTTCACTCCTACCCAGAATAATTTTGCCAATCCTCTCTTCCACCTCCCTGGAACTCTGCGGAGGCCTATAAAAAACTCCAAGCAGTGTGACCTCTCCTCTCCTGTTTCTAACCTCAGCCCACACTACCTCAGTAGACGAGTCCTCATCAAAAGTTCTCTCAGCCATTGTTATACTGTCCTTGACTAACAAGGCCACACCTACCCCCCTTTTACCACCTTGCCTGTTCTTAATGAAAGATCTAAACCCTGGAACCTGCAACGTCCATTCCTCTCCCTGCTCTACCCATGTCTCCGAAATGGCCACAACATCGAAGTCCCAGGTACCTATCCATGCTGCAAGCTCATCTACTTTATTTCAGATACTTCTGGCATTGAAGTAGACACACTTCAAACCAGCTTGCTGTCTGCCAGCATATTCCTGTGACCCTGAAATCCTGTCCCTGTCCTTCCTACTCTTATCCTCCTGTGCACTGCAGCTACACCTCCGGTTCCTATCCCCCTGCTGAGCTAGTTTAAACCCACCCAAATAGCACCAGTAAATATGGATATAATGGAATAGTGCAGGCCAGATGGGCTTTAGATTGGTTTCTCAGGTCAATGCAACATAGAGGGCCGAAGGGCCTGTACTGTGCTGTTATGTTCTATGTTTGCATACCTCCTGTCCTCAGGTTTAGGTGGCACTGGCCCAGTGTGCACCTCCTGGCAGTAGCCAATGAGCTCCATCTTATTTTTTCAGTGTGAGCACAGGACCTGGCATTGGCAGCTGCTACGTTGACAGAGACAACTTCGGTTGAAAGATGGCACCTGAGGATCAGAAACTTCATCGTTGGGTCTGCCACTAGTGTCAGCGGAAGGGCATCAGAGCGACATAGACAAGCAGCAAGAGATGGGACTGTGACGTTGCTGGGTTCAGTGCAGGCAATGGCAGGGGAGAATTGGCCCATGGGTGAACAATGCCACTCTGATGTTGGTGGGCCTGGTGCAAGTGGTAGCGAAGCATTGGCAGAGGACAGTTGGCTCAATGGTGTAAGATGGCATCTGAGGATTGGCCACTCAGATGTTGACATCGATGGGGTGGTGGCAGAGGGACAGCGGTGCAGGTGCCCTTGATGATGAACTGGCTCAGGACTGATGGACTCTCCTTAAACTATTCAAAATGGCTGCAGATCACTGTGGCAATGGAAAAGCTTTTCACTATATTTTACTGTTTTTCTCGCTGTAAAATACACGTAACAATAAATCATTCAAAAATCATTTATTCATTCCTGCACTTCATTCTAGTGCCGCCTAGTGGTATCATCTGCAGATCTGACCACATTGCATCAAGTTCTATATTGGGGTTAAATAAAGCAGAAATGAGGGATTCCAACAACATCCCCCCACCACCCCACCCCCAGTACTGCAATCATTACTCTGCCCTATTTCCATACCTTATGTAATGTCAGTGTCTGTCAGGTCTACTTGCTCTTAAAGTAGGTCTCTGACCACAAAGACTAATCAATAACAGCAGGCTGCTAATGACCCTTTGCCTACAGGAGATGCAGTGGATTGGATTGAAAGTGTGACACACATTCTGTGTCACAGCATAACCATGTCGCAGATCAAACAGCCCACAAGGTCAGGGCAATCAATTCCTCAGTTCCAATCTGCTGTGCGCAAATAAAAGTAATCAACAAGGTTCAAGGAACATATAAACAAGAGGAGTGGTGCTTGTGTGGTGCAGTGGTAGCATCCATACCCCAGAACCAGGAGGTCTGAGATCAAGTTCCTCCTCATCTCTGAGCAAGTTTATTAGAAAGTGCAAACAGAAGGCCATTCAGTCCCCTCATTCAATTCGATCACAACTAATGTGTACCACAACTCCAGGACTTAAACTTTGCCTAATCACAACCTATTGACCTCACCATTAAAACTCCAACTAGTGAGTTTTGAGAAAATTTGCAGCTTGGATTAAGGTTATGGATATAGGTTTGCTCGCTGAGTTGGAAGATTCATTTCACCACCACACTAGACAACATCTTCAGTGAGCCACCGGTGAAGTGCTGGTGTTATGTCTTGCTTTCTATTTGTGTGGTTAGGTTTCCTTGGGTTGGTGATGTCATTTCCTGTTCTTTTTCTCACAGGGTGGTAGTTGGAGATCAAGTCGATGCGTTTGTTGACAGAGTTCAAGCTGGAATGCCATGCCTCTAGGAATTCTCGTGCATGTCTGTTTGGCTTGTCCCAAGATGGATGTGTTGTCCCAAAGTGGTGTCCTTCCTCATCTGTACATGAGTATACTAGTGAGAGTGGGTCATGCCTTTTTTTGGCTAGTTGGTGTTCATGTATCCTGGTGGCTAGTTTTCTGCCTTTTTGCAAAATGGACGACATTTACAAAATATCTTTCAAGAATTGTAACAAACACTACATTGGACAAACAGGGATAGCAGCATTTTTATGACAGGAAACAGTCATAAAAACATTAGCACTGCTGCCTCACAGCACCAAGGACCCAGGTTCAAATCCACCGTCAGAATGGAATGGAGCTTGTATACATTCTCTCCACGTCTATACTGCTTTCCTTCTAGTCTCCAGTTTCCTCCATAGTCCAAAGACGTGCAACTTCCGTGCACTGGCCATGTTAAATGTTCCCTATTGTCCAGGGATATGAAGCCATGGGAGTTGCAGGGTTTTGGGGATGGATCTGGATGGGATACTCTTTGGAAGGTCGACACAAATTCTATAGGCCAAACTGCCTGCTTCCACACTACAAAAGGGATTCTGAGGTTCTCTGACTGGATATTGCCCAACTCAGATGGTTAAGAGAGCAAGGAGATCCATCCAAAGAACTATTTCACAAGCATGAAAACGATAAAACATTTCCCACCATCAGTAAAACTGAAATGCTTTCATTAAAGGACAGCTTTAAGTTACACAGCACAAGACAGCTACTGGAAATATTAAAGGAGAAACACAGGTTGAATCTATTTTTAAATGTCATGATGGTCTTCTATTTTTAGATTTTACGTATAGAGATCCTTGCACAGAAAACGATTTAAGAGGGGAGCCACTACAAATCATGTACAAATCTGTGAACCACCCAAAGGAGCTGTAGAGAATGTGGCAATTCAGGAGATGGGTAATAATGGCACAGTTCACGGGTAAACAAAAGCGATTTACAATTTGTATTAATCACGAGGGAAATGGCCTTTTGGACACAACAGACTTCCCCCTCATCCTTCAAAATGTATTTATTTTCCCAATTTGCATTGTAATAAATGTGCTACTGTATCACCCCGACCGACCGTTACAAAGCAGGAAATAGTTTATCTTCTTCCTAAATGTCTGATGATTCTACATCTTACTGCAGGTGGTTTTCTATTAGCAGCTAAGTAGAACAATACTGTCAAGTTTGGGGGTGCACAGGTACCATCCCATTGCTGAGCGGAGAGACCCACCTGCTCCAAAGATGTGCAATGTCACCTCTGAACAGGTTAATTAGAAAACACAGATTTTTTTTAAAAAAATGGTGGTCAGTGTAGGAGCCCTCTTGTGGAACACTTAACTTTCCTACCCCTGGACCTGGATTCAAGTCCAGCCTGCTCCAGAAGTGTAGAATAATATCTTTGAACAGTTTGATTAGAAAAACAGGTCAAATTCTAGAATAAAAAGCAACACCACCAGAGTTGGAGGGAGGGGAGCGTTCAAAGTCAGGAGGTCAAGGTTCAAGTCTCACCTGCTCCATAACGGCGGCACGGTGGCACAGTGGTTAGCACTGCTGCCTCACAGCGCCTGAGACCCGGGTTCAATTCCCGCCTCAGGCGACTGACTGTGTGGAGTTTGCACATTCTCCCCGTGTCTGCGTGGGTTTCCTCCCACAGTCCAAAGATGTGCAGGCCAGGTGAATTGGCCATGCTAAATTGCCCGTAGTGTTAGGTAAGGGGTAAATGTAGATGTAGGGGTATGGGTGGGTTACGCTTCGGCGGGGCGGTGTGGACTTGTGGGGCCGAAGGGCCTGTTTCCACACTGTAAGTAATCTAATCTAATCTAAACAACTCTGAACAGGTTGTTCCTGTTCAAATATCCAAACATAAATAGGAAACAGTTGTGGCACTGAGTGTGTATGTGAGCTGCGAGATCCGAAGACATCAATGACCCTTCTCCACAAAGAAAATACTTGTCTCTTAAAGAAAAAAAAGCAACACTACCTGGACTTTAAAGACTTCAACATATTATCTAGCAATCACCATTGTTAACAGCTAACCCGAGAATGCAACTTTTTAAAAGAAAGGTTTTGTGATTTACACATGAAGGAAGTGAAACTATCACTGTATTCTAACAGAATTTTTCAATGTATCATTTCAGTTACATCACATTGTAAATTTTTGCTATAAATTCTGTGTTAGGATTTAGCCCTCCACTATCAACTGATGAAGGACTATAACCTGGTGTTGTGTGATTTTTAACTTTGGACTTTAAGGATTATTGTGGTACAGCAGTGGGTTAGGAAAACATGCTCACAATATCATCAGCTCAAGGTATCACAACATATCTGAACAAATTGATGTTTAACAATAAAGTCGCGACTCTACTTGGGAAGGCTGTTGTGCTATGGTAGCAGTGTTCCTCTATAGTTACACAACACGGAAACAGACCCTTCGCTCTAACCCATCCATGCTGACCATAATCCTAAACTAAACTAGTGCCACCTGCCTGTGGTTGGCTCATCTCCCTCCAAACATTTCTTTTTCATTTGTTTATCTAAATGTTTTTAAATATACCCACATCCACCATTTCTTCTGGCAGTTCATTCCACACACGAACCACTCCATGTAAAAGAATTGCCCCGATGTCTTTTTTTTAAATCTTTCTCCTCTCACCATAAAAAGTATGTTCCCTAGTCTTGAAATCTTAGAGGTTCTTAATTTTAATAATTTGGAGTCAGGAGACCTGGCTTTAAGCCCCAAGATCCCACCTATTGCGGAGGTGTGTCAAAACAGGCTGATTAGAAAATATCTGTAACAGCAACCTGTAAATAGTTCAACTAAAATTAAAGGGTCTTGTGTTGAAGTGGTAGTGCCCTACTTTGAGCCAGGAGACCCCAGTCTCACCACTTTAGCACCACTTGATCTTTATTCAAAATATTTCTTCCAGTGTAGGACGGAGCACAATATCAGGTACAACAAGGCAAAGATCAACATGCAGAACGGATCTAAAGAATTGCTTCTGATAATTTCTGGTATCGATGCTGACTAAGGACTGGACTTTGCATTTTGGGACTTCAACATTGAAGTCAAATGTGGATCCTGATTCACTATCTGGGCCAAGACTTTTTTATTTTGTATAAACAGTTCTACACCAACTGTAGTGCCCCGATACTGTGCTTAGATTAAAGCCATGTCTACACTAGTATATGACACTCAGTATAAAGTTATAACATTCCCCACCCAGGAAAAACCACTCAGACCACTTCACAAGCCAAACAGAAGGAAAAACAAATCCACAGGTCGAATGGGGCTCATTGGACAGAGGACTTTTGAGACGGCATTGAGATAATTGTTGGCCTCAGGACCTCACGTAAACTTAATGCAGGAACCTCACAGGTTGTAACACTGGTTCAAAGATGTACAGCACGGAAACAGACCCTTCAGTCCAACTTGGCCATGCTGACCTGATATCCGAAATCAATCCAGTCCCATTTTCCAGCACTTGGTCCATATCCCTCTAACCGTTCCCTATTCATATACCCATTGAGATGTCTTTTAAATGTTGCAATTGTACCAGCCTCCACCACTTCCTCTGGCAGATCATTCCATACATGTTCCACACTCTGCATGAAAAAGTTGCCCTTTACGTTCCTTTTAAATCTTTCCCCTGTCATCCGAAATCTAAGCCCTCTAGTAGTGGATTCCCCCACCCCAGGGAAAAGATCTTGTCTGTTTATCCTATCCATGCCCATCATGACTTTAATAAACCTCCATAAAGGTTACCCCTCAGCCTCTGACGCTCCAGGGAAAACAGCCCCAGCCTATTCAGCCTCTCCCTATAGCTCAAACCCTCCAACCCTGGCAGCATTAAGGCAAATTTTTGAACTAATTCAATCCACACTCTGCTTTTTCTACTAAGCGGATATTTTTTGATGTTTCCGTTAAACTAAGTGAATAATGTTGTAAAATGTTCAATTATTCTAAAGTTAAATGCTGCAACCCACTAGCTTTGCCTTGAAACTTGCTATTTGAACCTTATATGGTGTTATCAGGTGCTTATTTTATCAGATACAAAGGAACCTCAATTATCTGAATGACATGGGCAGGCAGTATTTTGTTCGGATAATCGAATGCTGGATACCACAGTTTAGCCAAGCATCGGGACATTGCGGTCGTGTTTGGATAATCCAAAATTCGGATAATCGAGGTTCCTCTGTACCTAAAAACTGATTTCAATGAATTGATATGAAACTGCTATCCATTAAAAAAAAATCCAACCAGTTCAAAATGTTCATCAGGGATGGGAATCTGCAATTCTTACTCTGTCTGACTGACATGTAACACTAATCCCAAACTCTTAGAGGGACTGAGTGAGCAATAGAGCACTCAGGGCAACAAGAGATAGACAATAAATGCCAATTCTTGTGAATGAGGACCATATTCAGTGAACAAATAATCAACAAAACTGTAATCCTGGTGCAAGAAACACCTTCTTTCTTTAGGCACAGTGAAATGTAGGAAAAATGGCTCAGCAACATCCCACAAACAAATAACCAGATAACCGTGATTTGATGATCAGCCATCCATAAAGGCACAACAATGACGTTACACAGTGAGAGACTCCTGGCAATGGAACATGTGCCACTGTGACCCACTGCTTTCAAGGTAGATGAAGAGAATGGCTTTTCTGCACAATAGGAAAAAAAAAAGAGACCCTAAAAAGAAGTTATACAAATTGGTAAAATAAAACTTGTGATTCACATCAAAAACCGGTGACAGACAATACTAATCAGTAAGAATTGTGTGTGTCAGTACTTACACCAAAGCTCATAATAGTAGTTACAGCATTGTGACTCTCCACAACAGTGTCCTGTTTCACAGAAGTAACTCTGGTTGTTCACTCCGATGCACACCTCTCTTTCTTGAGACTTCAAAAAGAAGAGAAGGAAAAAGAATTATGGTGGTGATGAGACAGAGAAAGAAAATTACTGATGTCAATGATTGCTATTCAACCAAAAGACTAAAAGTTCATTAACCACCCACTTCACCCATCATCACTGGCTGGAACTTATTATTCTATGGTAACGTGGCTCATTCATGGGAAAGGGACAGAATTGATTTGGATTATCCTTAACTTGAAAATCAAAACTTAATTTCACCCAATCTACCCAATTCTATCCAATGAGGAAGATAAACTGTTCTTTGGTCTTTGTGTTTTACCCTTATGAAGTAAACAGCAATTGTCACAAGGGGTCATTGAGAGCCCTTAGTATCTTCCTGTATTCCTGGTGGTGGCCTGCAATGTTGGCCTCAAGACCTCACGTAAACTTAATGCAAGGACCTAGCAGATGTGGTTGTAACACTGGTTCATTCAGAGTAATGTTACACATAAGGGTTTACACTGAAGAATTAATGGGTCATTGAATCCTGATCAAAATAAATAGTCTGCCCATTATCATCAGGAAAATCTACAGCTGGTGAGTAAAGATATCATATTAGCTTTCCACCTAAAACTAATGCACAATGACTGCCAGACTGCTTCAGTTTAAAATAAAAAGTGACAGCATTAAAAATATAACATTTAGTATCCTAACCCGAATCAGAAAGAATTTATATGATGATTACAATTCATAGCCCATTATTCCCCATGAGTGTATCCTTCAAATCTCCCCATTCCGATCCCTGCAACGATACCTGATTAGTCACAAAGGACATCAATCCCTCAGAAAATGGAGCAATGGGCACTATCCCTCTTGAACCTCTCCACTGCTTTTGGCATCAACAGTCAAGAGAATCTCTCCTCCATTGGTGAATGGAGTTGGAGAGCTCTGCTCCCAAGGTGAAGCTCATGTCTGCTGACAATATCCAGTATTTCCCCCCTCACCGCTACTTTCAATTCCTCTCCTGCCCGTGTACTTACGCTAACTGTCAGAATCCAATATCAGACAGTTGCAATTTCCTTCAGTTAAACACTGGGAAGATCAAAGCCACCATAGCCGAACCACGAATTCTAAAAATGAGTCAGTTCCTCACCCCAGTGCTAAATGATTGACTTCTTAGCCTGAGATTATACCTCCCTGTTCTAGGCTTCCCAGTAAGGAGAGACAACCTCTCAGCATTGATTCTATCAAGCCTTAGAGCTGCACAGCATGGAAACAGACCCTTTGGTTCAATGGGTCCAGGTTAACCAGCTATCCTAAATTAATCTAGTCTCATTTGCCAGCATTTGGCCCATATTCCTCTAAACCCTTCCTATTAATATACCAATCCAGATGACTTTTAAATGTTGTAATTGTACCAGCCTCCACCACTTCCTCTGGCACCTCATTCCATACACACACCGTGCTCTGTGTGAAGATGTTGCCCCTTAGGTCCCTTTTAAATCTTTCTCCTCTCACCTTAAACCTATGTCCTCTAGTATTGGACTCCCCAACCCTGGGGTAAAGACCTTGTCTATTTATCCTATCCATGCCCCTCATGATTTTATAAACCTCTATAAGGTCCCCCCTCAGCCTCCGATGCTCCAGGGAACACAGCCTCTCCCTGTAGCTCAAATCCTCCAAACCTGGCAACATCCTTGTAAGTCTTTTCTGGACCATTTCAAGTTTCACAAAATCCTTCCTATAGCAAGGAGACCAGAATTGCGTTCAGTAATGTAAAAGTGCCCTAACCAATGACCTGTACAGCCACAACTGTACAGTGTACTTACGTGAACTGTCAGAATCCAATATCAGACAGCTGCAATTTCTTTCAGTTAGACACTGGCAAGACTCCCAACTCTGATACTCAATGCACTGACAAATAAAGGAAGGCATACTAAACACCTTCTTCACTATCCTATCTACCTGCAACTCCACTTTTTAAGGAGCTATGAACCTGCACTCCAAGGTCTCTTTGTTCAGCAACACTCCCTAGAACCTTACCATTAAGTGTATAATTCCTGCTAAGATTTGCTTTCCCTAAATACAGCACCTCATTTATCCAAATTAAACTTCAATTGCCACTCCTCAGCCTATTGGCCCATCTGATCAAAATCCAGTTGTATGCTGAGGTAACCTTATTCACTGTCCACTGAACCTCCAATCTTGGTGTCATCTACAAACCTACTAACCAGATCTCTAATGTTCACATCCAAATCATTTATATAAAATGACAAAAAACAGTAGACCCAGCACCAATCCTTGTAGCACACTGTTGGTCAAAGGCCTCCAGTCTGAAGAGCAACCCTCCACCGCTACCCTCTTCTCTGAAAATTGTATGTCTCACTGACCTGACTTTAGCTCATCTGCTGCTGAAATCATCATTAATGCCTCTGAAAATCAAGTATTCACCTGTTAAGCATGTTAATCTTCACCCTCCATAAATTTCATCTAAACTCAGGTGCACTCTGTCTTTCCTTAACAAATACTGGGCTTGGTTTCCTAATGTCTCCAATTTGAAATTTCCATCCTCCTGTTCAAATCCCTTAATGGCTGTAACACTCACCAACTCTACCTCTTTCATCCTGCTATCGTCCTGAAAACCCAACGTTTCAGTGACTCCTGACCCCCTCTACCTTATTTGTTCTAACTCAGTCATCCTATCCTCAGCTGCCTTACGTGGAACAACACTCTGGAATGGTCTCTAAATTTCTTCACCTCTCCATCTGATTCTCATCCTCTAAACACACCTCTTAGTGCAAGCATTTTAATGCCTGTCTTTACTGTTTATTTCTAAATGTGCCTTGGAGGATCGCTGCACATGTTTCTATATGAAAGTGCTTTATATATGCAAGTTATGACAGTAAGAAGCCATTATTGCACAACATATCAACATATCCTGGACAGTTTTTGAATGTTGTAACATAGAACATGGAAAAGTACAGCACAGAATAGGCCCTTTGGCCCACGATGTTGTGCCGAGGTTTAATCCTAATGTAAAATATAATAACTTAACCTACGCACCCCTCAATTCACTGCTATCCATGTGAATGTCCAGCAGTCGCTTAAATGTCCCCAATGACTCTGCTCCCACCACCACAGCTGGCAACACATTCCATGCATTCACAACTCTCTGTGTAAAGAACCTACCTCCGACATCTCCTTAATACCTTCCTCCTAATATCTTCAAACTTTGACTTCTCGTACCAGCCAATCCTGCCCTGGGGAAAAGTCTCTGGCTATTGACGCTATCTATTCCTCTCATTATTTTGTACACCTCGATCAGGTCTCCTCTCTTCCTCCTTCTCTCCAGAAAGAAAAGTCCGAGCTTATTCAACCTTTCTTCATAAGGCAAGCCCTCCAGCCCAGGCAGCATCCTGGTCAGCCTTCTTTGCACCCTCTCCAAAGCCTCTGTACCTGAATTGGATACAATATTCCAAGTGTGGTCTCACCAGGGACTTGTAGAGCTGCAGCAAAACCTCATGGCTCTTAAACCCAATCTCCCTGTTAATAAAAGCCAAAACACCAAATGGTTTCTGAACAACCCTATCCACTTGGGTGGCAACTTTGAAGGATCTATGTACTTGCACACCCAGATCCCTCTGTTCCTCCACACTGCCAAGAATCCTGTCTTTAATCCTATATTCAGCATTCAAATTCAACCTTCCAAAATGCATCACCTCACATTTCTCCAGGTTGAACTCCATCTGCCATTTCTCAGCCCAGCTCTGCATCCTATGTCATGCTGCAGCTGCAGTAGCCCTCCATACTATCGATGACACCTCCTACCTTTGTGTCATCTGCAACTTTACTAACCCACCCCTCAACCTCCTCATCCAAGTCATTTATAAAAACTACAAAGAGCAGAGCACTGCGGGACACCACTCAACACTGACCTCCAGGCAGAATAATTTACATCTACAACCACTCTCTGCCTTCTGTCAGCCAGCCTATTCTGAATCCAGATAGCCAAATCTCCCTGTATCCCATACTTCCTGACTTTATGAATGAGCCTACCATGGAGATTCCTATCAAATGCCTTGCTGAAGTCCATATACACCACATCCACTGCTCAACCTTCGTCGACCTGTCTTGATACCTCCTCAAAGAACTCAATAAAATTTGAGAGGCATGACCTGCCCCTCACAAAGCCATGCTGACTGCCTTTAATCACACAATGTTTTGACAAATTGTCATAAATCTATCCCTCAGAATTCTTTCAAAAACTTTGCTGACCACAGACACAAGACTGACTGGTCTGTAATTGCCAGGGATTTCCCTATTACCCTTCTTGAAAAGAGGAACAACATTCGCCTTCTTCCAATCCTCCGGTACGACTCTCGTGGAGAGTGAGAAGGCAAATATCCTCACCAGCGGCTTAGCAATCTCTTTTCTCGCTTCCCGGAGCAGCCTAGGATAAATCTGGTCTGGCCCTAGGGACTTATCAATCTTAATGTTTTCCGAAGTGTCTAGCAGATCAACTTCATCAATTTTGATCTGGTCAAGACTGTATCCCAGCTCCTCTAAGTTTTCATTTACAACAAGTTCCCTTTCCTTGGTGAAAACCAAAGCAAAAAACTCATTTAGGGCTTCCCCTATCTGCTCAGACTCCACGCACAAGTTCCCTCCACTATCCCTGATTGGCCCTACCTTCTCCCTGATCATTCACTTATTCCTCATGTATGAGTAAAACGCCTTTGGATTCTCCCTGATCCTTCTTGCCAAGCCTTTTCCGTGCCCCCTCGTGCCTCTCCTCAGTCCGTTTCTGAGGTCCTTTCTAGCAAGCCTGTAATCCTCCAAAGCTGTGCTTGTAATGATAGAACTGTGCTTCATCCTTGCATTAATTTGTTGTTAAAATAATGACAATTAAGCACTAATAAATTACTCATTACACTTACCTCTCCTTATCAGAGATCTACACTACTATTACATCTGGTTAATTCTCCCATATCTTAATTCCTTGTACTTGCAGTAATAAATGATCCGAATAATAAAATGGATGTGGAACAAAACAATTGAATGCACAATTGAAGACAGCCCCCAATGTGGAGGCATTTCCAGCTCCTCTTAACTGCATTGAGTTACCATCCAAGAGATGCACAGCAACAATTGATAAAGGTTCCATCAGTAGCATCTTACAAACTTGCAACTTCTACCACTTAGAAAGACAAAGACAGCAGATGCTAGGCAATACCATCTCTTGCAAGTTCTCCTTCAAGCCACACACCATCCTAACTTGGAATATGTCCGTTCCTCCAATATCACTGGATCAAACCACAGAACTCTCTCCGGACAGCATTGAGGGTTTCCATACACAGCATGGATTGCAATGCCTTGGTGGCTCAGGGGTTAACATTGCTGCCTCACGGCACCAGGGACCTGGGTTCGATTCTAGCCTCAGGTGACTGTGCAAAGACTACACAGACATTCTCCAGGCGTCTGTCTGGGTTTCCTCCGGATGCTCTGGTTCCTCCCACAATCCAAAGACGTGCAGGTTAGGCGGATTGGTCATGAGAAATTACCCATTGTGTTCAGGGATGTGTAAACTAGGTGGATTAGCCATGGTAAATGTCGGATTACAGGGATGGATTAGGTCTGGGCGGCATGCTCTTCGGAGGATCAGGCTGGACTCGATTGGTTGAATGGTCTGCTTCCACACTGTAGGGATGCTATGGTTCACTACTTAGGTGGTTCACTACCATCTTCAAGGACAACTAGTGATAAACAACAAACGTTGACTCAGCGGTGACAAGAAAAGAAAAGGAGATTGCAAAGAATTGGATGGACCCAATTAAAGTTACCAACCATGTCATAATAGTCCCAGTTTGTACTAAACATTTCAGAAAGAACTACAGCGTCAAGGTTTCATTACTATCTTCAGAGTCTCTATTCAGGGTGACTGGGAGCACAGGATGCGGGCTAATAGTAAAATGGCAAAAAGTCTGCGTTAAAAACCAGAAGAACTACAGATACTGGAAATCAGAAACAAAATGAGAAATTACTGGAAAAACTCAGATCTGGCAGCATTTGTGGAGAGAAAGCACAGTGAGTGCTTTGGGTCCAGTAACCCTTTTTCAGAACTGAACAACTTTATCAGTTGCAATCAGTTCTGAAGGAGGGTCACTGGACCAGAAATGTTGACTCTGCTTTCTCACCACAGATCCTGCCAGACCTGCTGAGTTTTCCCCAGCAATTTGATTTTGCAGATCAGGATGCCTCAGCACCCAGCAAGGCAGAGGAAGATGGAGTTGAAAGCAGAGGTGGCTTTGAAACAAAGTGTACAGCTTTTTGGGGAAGAGGGAAAGTGGAGTTGTGAATTAAGAAATATTTTAGCATCACCAATGACTGAGTATTTCAAAAACATTGTGACAGACATGTGCTTACATGGAAATTCTCATGATTATAATGTTCACAGACATAAGGATAATTCAATGCAGACAAAAGTGTTACTCAAAATTTGGCAATCAGATAATGAAGCTTATGATAAATAGTGTTTATCATATACAAGCCTTAAATAATTTACAGATCTAGATTTTATTAAACTGTAGAAGTTGAACATTACACAACTTTGAAACCTTTAGCCTCTACTTAAAAAGAAAAGTCCAAGAATACTGCAGTCATTGACAAGATGTGCATGAGACATGCAATCCTGGAAAATAGGCAGGGTGGCATGGTGGCTCAGTGGTTAGCACTGCTGCCTCACAGCGTCAGGGACCTGGGTTCGATTCCAGCCTTGGGTGACTGCCTGTGTGCAGTTTGTACATTCTCTCAGTGTCTGCGTGGGTTTCCTCTGGGTGCTCCAGTTTCTTCACACAATCCAAAGATGTGCAGGTTAGGTGAATTGGCCATGCTAAATAGAGTTTAGTGATGTGTAGGTTAGGTGTAAATGTAGAATAATGGGGCATGGGTTTGGGTGGGATACTCTTTGGAGAGTTGGTGTGCACTTATTGGGCCAAAGGCCCTGCTTCCATACTGTCGGGATTCTAAAAGAAATCTAAATGTGCCAATTACCACCTCACCAATCCACACTTAATTGTCAGTCAAATGTTACAGGCTGTCATTAACAGTGCTATTAAGCAGCACCTGCTCAGCGCAGACCAGTTTGGGTTCTATTAGAGCAACTCAGTTCCTGACCTCATCACAACCTTGGTTCAAACGTGGACAAAAAAATAAACAGCTGAATTCCAAAAGTAAGAGGAGAATAACTGCCCTTGACATCAAGAAGCCCTAGCAAACAGGAATCAGTGGAAATTGAGGAAATCTCTCTACTGATGGAGTCATAAATGGCACATAGGAAGATAGTTGTGGTTTTTGGAGGTCAATCATCTCAGCTCCAGGACACACTGCAGGAGTTCCTCAGGATAGTGTCCTAGGCCCAACTATCATTCACTGCTTCATCAATGACTTTTCCTCTATCTTTAAAAAGAAGGTCAGAATTGGGATATTTGCTGATGGTTGTACAATGTTTAGCACCATTCACAATTCTTCAGATACTGAAACAATCCATGGTCAAATGAAGCAAGACCTGGTCAAGATCCAGGCCTGTGCTGGAAAGGCATAGCAGGTCAGGCAGCAACCGAGGAGCAGGAAAATCGACATTTTGGGCAAAAGCCCTCCATCAGAAATGAGGCTGGGAACCTCAGGGATAGAGAGATAAATGGTGGGGGGAGGTGGGGCTGAGGAGAAGGTAGCTGAGAGTGCAATAGGTGGATGGAGGTGGGGGTAAAAGGTGTTATGTCAGAGAGGAGGGTGGAGCGGATGGGTGGGTCGGTGCTGAGCTGGAAGGTTGGAACTGGGGTAAGGATGGGGAGGGGAAATGCAGAACCTGGTGAATCCACATTGATGCCATGGGGGTGAAGGGTTTGGAGGTAGAAGCTGAGGCGTTCTTCCTCCAGGAGTCAGTGGTGAGAGAGTGGCGATGGAGGAGGCCCAGGACCTGCATGTCCTCAGCAGAGTGGAGTGGGGGGGTGGGGGGGGGAGAAAAGAGTTGAAGTGTTCAGCCACAGGGCAGTGGAGTTTATTGTTGCAGGTGTCTCAGAGCTTTTCTCTAAAGCACTCTGCAAGTAGGCGTCTAGTCTCCCCAATGTAGAGGAGACCGCATCAGGAGCGATGGATACAGTAAATGACATGTGTGGAAGTGCAGATGAAACCTTGATGGATGTGGAAGGTTCCTTTAGGGCCTTAGACGGAGGTGGGGGAGGAGGTGACATATGGCAACTTACATTTGTACTACATAAGTACAAAGCAATGACAATTGCCAGTGCGACTGAACCTAATTATCTCTCATTGCCATCGCCGATTACCCCACTGTGAACATCCTATGGGTTACCATTGACCATAAACTGGACTAGCAGTGGATACAACAGCAGGGCAGAGGCTAGGAATTCTGCAGCAAGTAACTGTCACCTTCCGACTCCCCAAAACCTGTCCACCACCAACAACGCATGAATCAGGAGTGTGATGGAACACTCCCCACTTACCTGGATGACTCTCCCAAGGTATTTCCCAAACTACCTGCTCAAAAGATTTTATAATACATCCCCGGAGCAGGTGGGACTTGAACCTGGGTCTCCTAGTTCACATATAAGGACACCCCATTGCACCACAAGAGCTCTTAATGACTGCTGCTCCAATGACACTCAAGATGATTGATGCCAACTAGGGCAAAGCAATCCACTTGATTGACACTGCATCTACAAACATTCACTCTCTCCACTACCAATGTCCATAGCAGCAGTGTGTACTATCAATAAGGTGCACTATAGAAATTCACCGACGCACCTTAGACAGCACCTTCCAAACCTACGAGCACTTCCATCTTGAAGGATAATGGTAACAGATACATGAGGACACCACCCCCTGCAAGTTCCCCTTCAAGACACTCCTGACTTAGAAATATATCACATTTCTTTCATTGTTGCCAGGTCAATATCCTGGAAATCCTTCCCTAAGGGCATTGTGGGTCTACCCACAGCACATGGACTGCAGCGGGTCAAGAAAGCAGCTCACCCCCACCTTCTCAAGGGCAACCAGGGACGGGTAACAAATGCTGGGTGAAGGGACCTCCACAACCCAGCCAAAAAACATCAGACAGCAGGCTACTGAGACATATAGAATCACAAAAAGCTTATGCAAAACTGGCTGCCTGAACACAAAAGTGATCATATTTCAAAAATATGTTGAATAAGGAGAGAAACCACATTTTATGATTTCCTAAAAACAGCCATGCAGTCTGTACTATCCAAGACAGAATCTGGATAGCAGGGAAAAAGACCATAAGCACCATTGAGTCAATAAACTTGTATCCAATTAACACACAGGGAAATCAGCTCAGACCTCAATTTAAAATGGGCGTAACGTAATTAATTGCTGCATTTTCTATAAAGCAACATAGGAATGCATATACATATAAAAAAACACTTTCACATCAAAACCACTTGACAGAAAATTAAGTATTTTTGAACAAACTATTAGTCTGTTATAATGTAGGAAGCACAGCACTGAATTTGTACACAGACCGCTCCCAGATAGAGGGAGGGCAAGATTACCAGATAAAAGTCCTCTGTGATGTTGATTGAAATACAGCCTGGATACAAAAGATAGCTCCCTGAATCTTCAGCATAATAACTGGATCTTTTACCTCCAAGGGGGAAGACGAGACCACTGTTTAATTTCCCATTGAGAGATAGCTGCTGTGACAGTGCAATCCTCCCAGTGTTCTGCACTGGAATTTCAACCTTGATTCGTGTCCTAGATGGGGATTTGAACACAAGACTGTGTGGTTCAGAGGTATAAGCACCACCATGCAAGCCATGGCTGACAAAGCATTACAAAGCAACAACTCATTTATAGGTCTTTTTAAACAGAGTAGAATGTCAGAGTCATAGAGATGTACAGCACGGAAACAGACTCTTTGACCCAACTCATCCATGCTGACCAGATATCCAAAATTAGCCTAGTCCCACCTACCAGCACTTGGCCCATATCCCTCTAAACTCTTCCTTTTCATATACCCATCCAGATGCCTTTTAAATGTTGCAATTGTACCAGTCTCCACCATTTCCTCTGGCAGCTCATTCCAAACACACACCATCCTCTACGTGAAAAAGTTGCCCATTAGGTGCCTTCTAGATCCTTCACCTCTCATCCTAAACCTATGCCCTCTAGCTCTGGACTCCCCCACCCCAGGGAAAAGATCTTGTCTGTTTATCCTATCCATGCCCCTCATGATTTTATAAACCTCTATAAGGTCACCCCTCAGCCTCCGATGCTCCAGGGAAAACAGCCCCAGCCTGTTCGGCCTTTCCCTATATCTTAAACTCTCCAATCTGGCAACATCCTTGTAAATCTTTTCTGAACCCTTTCAAGTTTCACAACATCCTTCCAACTGGAAGGAGACCAGAACTGCATGCAATATTCCAAAAGTGGCCTAACCAATGTCCTATACAACCACAACATGACCTCCCAACTCCTATAGTCAATGCTCTGACCAATAAAGGAAAACATACCAAACGCCTTCTTCACTATCCTATCTACCTATGTATCGATTTTCAAGGAGCTATGAACTTGCACTCCAAGGTCTCTTTGTTCAGCAACACTCCCCAGGACCTTACTAATAAGTGTATGAGTCCAGTCGTGATTTGCCTTTTCAAAATGTAGCACCTCACATTTATCTAAATTAAACTTCATCTGCCACTCCTCAGCCCTTTGGCCCATCTGATCAAGATCCTGTTGTACTCTGAGATAACCTTCTTCACTGTCCAGTACCCCTCCAATTTTGGTGTCATCTGCAAACTTACTAACTATACCTCCTATGTTCACATCAAATCATTTATATAAATGATGAAAAGTACAGGTACACAATCATTTATCCTTTGGGGCCAGTTTTTCTAGGATTTTGGAATAAGTGTCATTTCCACAGTGAAATAAGAGAATCTTACCTAACAGCAGACCCAAATGTAACTAGTACAAGTGCTAAGACACAATTGATGTCAACCAGTGCTGGGCCACACTGCCACGTCACATCTGAGTTACGTGGGTTGAGTGGGTGTGGAGATAGGGTCACCTGTTCACACGCCAAACAACCTTGTTATGCAGAAAAAAAAACTTCACAAGAAAAACTTCAGATTTTGGAGCTTTTCAGATTTTGAAATTTCGGATGAAAGATTGTGTACCTGTAGTAGACCAGCACCAATCCTTGTGGCACTCCACTGGTCACAGGCCTCCAGTCTGAAAAGCAAGCCTCCACCACCACCCTCTTTCTTCTACCTACGAGCCAGTTCAGTATCCAAATGGCTAGTTCTCCCTGTATTCCATGAGATCTAACCTTAGGAAAGTAATCAAATAGAATCTGAAACCAAACCCCATTAGGAATTATTGGACCTGATCATCCAAAACTTAATTTAAAATATAGATATTAAGCCATAATGTAAAAGGAGAAGAGAGGTGCAAAGCAGTAGAGAGGTTTAGAGGGGAATTCTAGAAAGTTGGGGGATGTATGCTAAAACACGCAGCAGCTTTTGGAGGACCCCCTTACAGATACTTCAAGAGGTAGGAAATGAAAGAAGAGGGACATAGGAGGGCCTTTAGAGTGGAGGAAGTTAAGAGCTAGGCAGTAATAAGGTCTTATAGGGATTTAACAAAGATGTGCCTGGACCAAGTACCAAGAGAGGTCAGCGAGCATGAAGGTAGAAGACTTCAACTCCATTGGACTGACAAATAGCTTGAAGCATACCATGTTGGACCACATCATAAATTAAATGATCTCACTGAGACTAGCACAAAACTAAACCAACACAGTTGGTACAGAATACATCCTTGGGGAACAGGTTCTCTGGAAATAACATGACTACTTTGCTCCACCTCCATCCATCCACAGTTTCGACAAGGTAAGTTGCTCAACAAAGATTTTAACACAAGCTAAAAATATACCTAGGAGACTTGTGTTGCAGTGGTAATGGCCCTATCTTTGAGTCAGGAGGTAAGGGCTCAAGTCCCACCTGGTCCAGAAGTGTGTAATAATGTCTCTGAACAGGTTGATTAGGAAAAAGAAAATGAATGAACTTTAATGTACAGCATTTCAAAGCTTTGACCCACTCACTTACAATCATATTTCATGCTAAGCTATCTACAGGATCAGAGCTGGTGTTAACCCAAGTTGCTCCTAGGTCTCACATGGTGATTATGGGGAACACAGAACTTTCACAAATAAACAAATTCAAATTTCATAATTTATTATGCAATGATCCTGAAAGAAATAGCAGTACACAATGCAATAAAAACTAAAGAATGAACTCGATCAAGTTTAAACTCTTGTAACTCCATTGCTAAGTCATAAAACAGAAATCTCAAAATTAGATCAGGTCAAGGAGGAACAAATCCCAAATAAGACTAGTAAACAGCTTTAAGACAGTACAAATCTGATTTTAAAGTTACCTTGGACGCAGTACAACATCAATTTTACATAATTCAACCTTTAGTGGTTAAATCTTTTGCATTTTTTATATTAGTAGGCAAGTCTATTTCCCTGCACCTAAACAGATGGTCAAACCATTTATAATAAAGATATGATTATACACCGAAAGCTCAGACGTTCATATTCTTCTATAAAATCAAAATCTCTGAAACTTGCAGTTTCTTTGTTCCCTCAATAATGTTTTTTAAGCCAACTTCCTTATCCAACACTGCATTACAGTCATGGCTCTTACCTTAGTTATTAAATGCTGAAACAGAATCATGGCAAAACCTGGTTTTAAAATCCCTGTATTTCACATTAACTGCATTTACTCTCTGTATATTTATGCCTTCAAGCCAGGAACCTGTTCACTTCCCAGTGTCCACAAAGACTATCCAAAACGTTACATGCTCTCACTAGATTACCTAAGGTCGATCCAAAAACTTTGTGCGACTGACGTCCATCTGGCAACACAAAGTAAGTTAGTTTATAAAAATCACTGCCATTAGCAATCTGCAAAGTCACCTCTACTGTGAGCTTAAAAGAATGGGCAATTGTGCCAGATACTGATTTATATAAAAGATTCCCATGAAACACTTCAAGCCTAGTTTTCCATTAATCCAGTGTAAACAGATTTGTTAGAAGTAAGTAAATATCACTGTAAACATCAACTTAGCTATTTACTGTAATGTAGGATTTTGAATTATTAATTAATGGCTACTATTAACAATAGTGACTACTGTTTTAGGAGCTGACCGAATTGTACCCAACGTTTTACCTCAAGTAGATTCTGTCACTTCCCCCAAACCTCCAGATTCTATGACTAGATCGATTACTTCAAACTCTGATCAATTTATCATAGATGTTTTGTTGGTTGTTACACAATGAATCCTCACCAAGCTCAACAATGCTTATGTTTTTCAAAGAGACATGCACCCAAGCAGAGAAACAATCTGTTTTCAGCAGGAAAATCCTGAAGCAAAAGTAATTTTGAGGATGGCAAGTTGCACAAAAAAAACTTCAACATTTCCAGACAAATTTCACTTAAAAAGTTAAAAGGGTATAACACTTCCCATCCCTGAGAAATTCCTCCAAGCTCTTAAATGCTGGAGTTACTCAAAACGAAGAGACTTTGATTATTTCCTGAAATACAATTTCCTTTATACAGCATCTTGGGGCTCTCTGTGAATACTCTATTCCTTTTGAATAGAGCTAGGAGCTATTTAATAGATATCTGAACCAACAGAATAGGACAGACACGAAAACTGAAATTGCTGCAGAAACTCAGTAGGTCTGGCAGTGGAGAGAAAGCAGTGTCAACATTTCAGGTCCAGTGACCCTTCAAGACTGATTGTACCTCGGAAAAGGTGGGATATACGCTGAAGACTTGGGCTGGTGGGGGGATTGAAAGGAGTGAGTGGATAGATAAAGATGGAAACCTTAGGGAGAGAAAGACAGTCAGGCAAATAAAGGTATAGATAATTGTGAGCCAGAGTAGGAAAAAAGCTCAAAGGTGGCGAAAATGGATTGGCATTGACTAGGCCTGGGGTGTGGAGGTGGGAAAAGAACATGGAAAGTGGTGCCCAGGCCCTAAAAATTACTGAACTCAATATTAAGTCCAGAAGGCTACAGAGTTCCTAAGCAGAAAATGAGGTGCAGTTTCTCCAGCTTGCTCCGAGCTTTGCTGGAGCACTGCAGCAAACCAGAGACAGAAATGTTGGTGGGAACACAGTGGCGTGTTGCATTGGCAGACAACCAGAAGTTCAAGGTCATTTTTGTGGACAGAATGTAGGTGCCGGCAGAGCAGTCACCCAGCCCGTATTTCACCTCCCCCCAGAGCAAAAGGACACACATTGGGAACAGCAAATACAGTCGACGGGATTGAATGAAAGACAGGTAAATCTCTGCTTCACCTGGAAGGTGTGTCTGGGGCCTTGACATTGAGGAGGAAGTAAATGGGCAGGTGTTAAACCGTCAGCACGTCACAGGGAAAGTTGTGGGAGTGGAGGGGGTGTGGACCAGACCCTGTGGAAGGGGAAGGGAATGTGTGTCTGGTGGTGGCATCCCACAGGAGGTGGTGTAAAAGGGCAGCTAATGATGCTGAGGGGAAGTGGGGACTAAGGAGACCCTATTGGGTGCTGTGGGAAGAGAATGGGACTGACAATTGCTTGGATTGTCATTTCAGCGAGGTGACACTGTGCATGGCAATGCAGCACTCCAGCATGGTACAGGAACATTTGCCTAGGTTAACATGTTCACCTGTTCTCAGTTCCCAGTTTAAAGTATCAACAATTTTATCAAATTAATTCAGATTGACTGAGAAAACAAGTATTGATGCTTTCAAGTCAAGGCTAGATATGCACAGAGGAGAGAAGATGACACTGATAGGGTTTAGACTCTGGTCAGACCGCATTCGGGCTCCATATCGAAGGAAGGGTGTGCTGCCACTGAAGGAGGGTCCAGAAGAGGTCTACAGGAATGATTCTGGGGATTAAGGGCTTGTCATATGAGGAGTGGTTGAGAACTCTGGGTCTGTACTCAAAGTTTAGAAGGAATCTCATTCAAGCTTACAGAATACAGAGAGGCCTGGATAGAGTGGATGTGGAGGAGGAGTTTCCACGAGTAGGAGAGAGCACGAACTGAGGGCGCAGCCTCAGAGAGAAGCGACAACCCTTTAGAGCTGAGATGAGGAGGAAGTTCTTCGGCCAGAGGGTGACGACCCTGTGGAACTCATTGCCACAGAAGATTGTGGAGGGTAAGTCATTGAGTATCTTTAAGATAGAGATGGACAGTTTCTTGATGAGTAAGAGGATCAAAGGTTACAGGAAGAAGGCTGTAGAATGGGGTTGAGAAACATTTCCATCATAATCGAATGGTGGAGCAAACTTGATGGGCCGAATGGCCTAATTCTGCTCCTCTGGTCTTAGAAGAGGAGTTTAATGTGGAAGAATGATCATCAGGGTTGGTTGCATGCGCTGATCCTATCCTGTGCTTCCTAGAATGGGAAAGGGGCCCGAGACACTTACTGTAATGTTGTTTGCCCCCCGGCTAACACCAGCAACCCATCTGATACTTTAAGGGGGTAACTATTTCGGACAGAGATGAGAAACATATCTCAAGGGTTTGAGTATCTTTGGAATTCCTTTCCTCTAAAAGGCAGTGGGATGCAGAATCTTTCATTATTTGTGAGGCAGAGGTAAATATATTCTTCATTGTGAATCAGGAGTTTATAGTAATGTGGAGCTGGGGTTAAAATCATGATCTTATTGAATGATGGAGCAGGCAAGAGGGGCCGAACGGCCTTCTCTTGATCCTTGCTCAGGTAAGTGCCCTGGAGATGATGGTACTGAGCTGCCTTCTTGAACTGCTGCAGTCCTTGGGGCAGATAGACTCCCAGAAACAGGGATGATAAGGCATTATATTTCAAAGACAAAGTGTGCAACTTGGAGAACTTGCGATGTTCCTGAACATTTGATGCCCTTGACCACTGCAACTGTGCATTAACGGTGAAAGAAGGGACTATTGAAGGTGGGGGATGAGGTGCAAATTAAGCAGACTACTCTGTCCAGCAGAGTGTTAAATATAAGGGTTGTTGGAGCCTTATCCATCCAGGCCAGTGGAGAGAATTCGAGACCGGAGGGACATTTGGCACTTTCAGTGGGAGTAGTGAGGGCTATCATAGGAATTACAGTCAGAGAATGATGAATGTTACATAATTGGTGTGTAAATGAGGGACTGTGTCTTGCACAAAAACATGAGAGGATAGAGTTGAAAATGTGGTGCTGGAAAAGCGCAGCAGGTCAGGCAGCATCCAAGGAACAGGAGAATCGACTGTTGCCCGAAACGTCGATTCTCCTGTTCCTTGGATGCTGACTGACCTGCTGCGCTTTTCCAGCAACACATTTTCAACTCTGATCTCCAGCATCTGCAGTCCTCACTTTCTTCTCGAACATGAGAGGATACACAAGAACAAAAATGTTGAAGTTAGGGGCGGAGAAAAACTGAAGAAGTGCAATTTTGAACCTATAGAAAGGAAGATTTGAAGAAGAGTTGAGTAAAATTTTAAATCCAAAAACCTGGTTAAAATAGTTAAGTTAAAATAATCCAAGGAAGGATTACTGGATTCTGTTCATGCAACAACTATAATCTATTTTAAGCAAACAGTACATGATAAAGTCTATTTCATGAACTGCAGCAGGTTTTATTGGATTTTATTTTAAAACTGGAAAGCAAGCAGAACTAGTGACTGAAATTATTGCAACACATTCCTCTTAAAAGCTGTTTCTCGAACAAACTGCAGTTGTCAACTGTATCTGTTTGAGATTCCAGCCTCATCTTCAGCTGCTGAAACCCTCGTGCTTTTGTCATCTTCTGATGCAACATTCCTAATGCTCATTTGCCGTACTTCAATTCCTAAATCACAATGAGTGTGTTAGGACACACATTAAATCTCACACAACTTCAAGGACAATTAGGGATGAGAAACAAATACTGGTTGGGACCGTTGCTATTTGTTGTGAACATTAATGATTTGGATTTCAAATGTAGGGGAAATGAAGAAAGGCGCGCTTACCATCCTATCAGTTTTCATGGCGAAGAGAGAGGAGGATGTTCAGGAATTGTAGGAGGCTAACAAGATTGGTCAGCAGGGCATAGTAGTGGAAAATGGAATTCAATCTGGAAAATAAAGGTGATGCATTTGGGGAAGGCTAACAAGGCCAGGGATTACACAATGAATGAAGATTAGAAAGACTGAAGATCAGGGGACCTTGGTATGCATGCCCACAGACCCCAGGAAGGAGAAGGTTATGTATACAAGGTAGTTAAGGCAGCATATGGGATGCATGCTTTTATTAGGAGAAAATACAAGAGTAGGGAGGTTATGCTGGAACGGTATTAAAAAAAATACTGATTAGGCTACAACTGGAGTACTGGATGCAGTTCTAGTCATTATATTATAGCAGAGATAGGATTCAGGAGAGAGGGTGCAGAGGAGATTTACTAGGATACTGCCTGGGCTAGAGGGTCTCAGTCTGTGAGAAAAGACTGGATAGGCTGGGGATGATTTCTTTGGAGGAGGTGTATAAGATTATGAGGGGGAGGATAAGGAGGCACTTCTATTTCAATGGAGGGGTCAATAACTAGGGGACACAGATTGAATTTAAGAGGACAAAAGATCAAGAGAGATTTGAGGAGAAATACTTTCACCCCGAGGGTGGTGAGAATTCGGAACACAGAGGGTGGTTGAGCTAGAAACTGTCATCGCATGCAGCAGCATTTAGACATTCACTTGTATTACCATTGCCTCCAAGATCTGGAAGATGAGATTGGTATAGGCAGATCCTTGCTGACCAGCATGGACACAGTGGGCCAAATGGCCTCCTTCTATGTTGTAAATGTCTACGAGTCAACCATAGAATCCTCGAGAATGGTCTTACCTGGTCGAATGGCAGTACGCCAAGTAGAGGCATGGTAACAGTTGTTATGTGGCAGGAATAGTGACCCAGAGGTCTGGGCTTATGATTGGGAAACAAATTCACACCCACCAAGGTAGCTGGGTGCTTTTAAATTCTATTAATAAAGCCTGGAATAGACTCTAGTCTCATCAATGGCACTCAAAATTACTATCAATTGTAGACTTCCTTCCAGTAGGGTCATAAATGTTTTCGCTGGAAGGAAATGTACCATTCTTACCTGGTCTGGCCTAAATGGAGCAGGATAGCTATAGAAGGTGGTTAAGGCAGCACATGGCATCCATGCCTTTATTGGGAGACCCATAGCAATGACATTGACTGGTGAAATGGTCTAGCAAGCTATTCCAAGTATTCAGCACACTGACACCTAATCAAGAGCAAATAGGGAAGGACAATAATTGCTAGTATTACCAGGATCACTGACATTCCATGAAAATAAAACAAAACTTGTTGCGCAGGAAGAACAGGAAAATTCTGGGAGAGTTTCCTGTCAAGTCTACTCCCACTGGCTAATTAGAGAACAAGAAGATACGAAGGCCAAAAGACACATTCACTCAACAGCTGCATCCTATTCGTGAAATGAGCTGCTAGAGTCTCATAAACAATCAAGCATGATTACGTTAACCCAAAGTGAACTAAAAAATCCAATTCCAAACAAGAGTCTTTGCATTCAAAACATTAACAATTGTTTTCCTCTCTCTCTCCACAGAATCGCCAAACACAGAGATAGGCAATTTCTCTTTATTGTTGAACAGTTCAATAGTATGAACTCATTATTCATATAGTTCTGGACAAATGGGATTTAGCATCTTCAAATATACCATTTAATGGTGATTGCTTTGGAGAAGCTGCTTCTCATCCCTAATTGTCCTTGAAGTTGTGTGAAATTTAATGTGTGTCCTAACACAATCATTGTGATTTAGGAATTGAAGTACGGCAAATGAGCATTAGGAATGTTGCATCAGAAGATGACAAAAGCACGAGGGTTTCAGCAGCTGAGGATGAGGCTGGAATCTCAAACGGATACAGTTGACAACTGCAGTTTGTTCGAGAAACAGCTTTTGGTGCCAGATTGCTTTAGAGAAGATTTATCAGAATGATACCAGGAATGAGAGACTTCATTTATCTGGGAGAGACTACAGAAGATAGGATTGTTCTCATTAGAATACGGAGAATTTAAAAAGGAGCTTGGAAGGGTTTGATAACCTGAGCAAAGTGGAGTTATGATGACTAGTCAGATTTGAGTAATCGGTGTTCACATATTTATGATAATGGGGTGAAGAACCAGAAGATAGATGAGGAAACTCTTAAGTGGGCTTTTATGATCTGGAATTCTACAAGACTGGTGGAAGACAATTCAATTATAAAGGTTCAGAGTGGAATAGGATAAATCCTTGAAAACATTGACTATTTGGGATAAATGCAGAGGAGTGGAATTAAATGGAGAGCTTTATTAACAAGTCAGCACAGACAATGAGATGAATGGATGGCAATGGTGGCTCAGTGGTTAGCACTCCTGCCTCACAGTACTAAGGACCTGAGTTCAATTCCAGCCTTGGGTGACTGTGAAGTTTGCACATGAGTTTCCTCCCATAATCCAAAGATGTGCAGGTCAGGCGAATTGGCCCACAGTTTTCAAGAAAGTGTAGGTTAAGTGCATTAGTCAGGGGTAAACGTAGGGGAATGGGTCTGGGTGGGATAATCTACAGAGGGTCGGTGTGGACTTGTTAGGCTGAAGGGCCTGTTTCCACACTGTGGGGATTCCAGGATTCTAAAGGCTTGCTTCTGAGCAGTCATATTAGTTTTTTAAAAATACAATTTGTTGATGGGATGTGGGAATCACTGGCTAGGCCAGCATTTTATGTATGTTCACATTTCCCTTGGAGATAGTGATAACGAGCTACTAACTGCAATCGCTGTGGTTCATTAGATCTAGGTACATTTGGAGACAGAGTTGCCAGACTTTGACCCAACAAGAGTGAAGCAACGTTGATGTAGCTCCAAATAAGAATGGTGACAGGCTCGGAGGGAATCATGCAGACGGTGGTGCCCCATACAGTTGCTGTCCTAGTTCTTCTGGATGGTAGATGTCATAGGTTTGGAGGCTGCTGTTGAAGGTGGCTTAGCGAGTTACTCGATGACATAAACTATTGCAAATGCAGTGCCTGTGATGCCAAGTAAGCATGCTGGATGTGTGAAACTTGTGTCGTTGGAGTTGCACCCATCCAGGTAAGTAGGGAGAATTCCTTCACAGTCCTGACTGGGCCTTATAGATGATGGACAGGCTTTGGGGCTGAATCACCTGCTGCAGAATTCTCAGCCTCTCATCTGCTCTTGTCACCACAGCATTCATAAGGCTGGTCCAGATCAAATCCTATTCAATGGTAACCTTGAGGACATTCGAAGGCTGCTTGTTTATTATTATAATAAACTAGGTGACATGTATTTTCTCTCCCATTGGATATTAAGAGAAGAAGGACTGGGGGTAATAATGGTCAGGGACAATGCAATAGGCTGGCCTGAAATTCACCATTTTACATGACAGCTTGATGATAAACAAGCAGCATTCCAATGATATCACAACAGTATATCATCTGCTGTCAGTGTCTTAAATGAAAACTAATGTAATGAGTGAAAATAGCCACTATAAGATGAGAAAAATCCCCACACTGATTTTTGTTTTTAGCCTGGACGAGAAACAAATGTATCAAGTTTCATAATACCATAGTTAACATGTGTAGACATGCAGCACATGCAAATACTGTCTGGCTCAAAACTGAGAGCAATGAAGAACAAAGAGAATCAGCCTCTGAGTTTTTGTCATAAGAGGAGTTACTCCAGTGGGTTAACTGTGACAAAGGGGCATAAGCACTGAGCATTGAGAAGTGGTCACAGTGTGTTGTTATGTGCAATGAGAACAGGACAGTGTGAAGGGGTCTACACCTTCGCAAGGTGGCAGGAAGGACGGTAGGGACAAGCCACGGTCATGATTTTTAAACTCCGCGGGCAACAGGAACTTCTGCAATTTTGACTTGCATGTCCCTACAGAAAGATGAAGTGCTCTGTCACTTAGATCATTAAGCCTCACCTTTATTTCAAAAAGAAAATCAATTCCATCTGCTCACCATATTTTTCAATTCCCTTTCCTTCCAGGAGCGTATCTAACTGCCCATTTTTTATAAGCCATGTCAATGTTCTTCCCAACAATTTATTTCAAATCTCGTTTACCCATTGCTTTTTGTTTTCGCTCTTTGTTTCACTCCTTATCGATTCTCACCTTGTAAAACCTGTCTCCCAGATTTGATCGTTCCACACGGAACACAATTTACCTGCATCAAATTTTGCCAATTTCCTTCCTAACCTTTCATCCCTGGGCCTAGTGGTAACACTCTCACCTCAGAATCCGAATGATTGTGGGTTTAAGGACTTGCTCCAGTAAAATGGGCACACATCTTGTCTGTGGGAGCACTGCACTGTCAGATGTTGTCTGTCATGTGAGACATTAAACTACAGCTTCATCTGTTCCTTTAGGTGGATGGAAATGATCCCTGTGGTATTACCTTGAGAGAGAGGAGCTTTCCCCTAGCACCTTGGTCAGCCTCTAAATCATAGAAAAGAATAAGGTGACCATTCCATCCACCATCTCTGTACTTGCTCTTTGAAAGAGGAGTTCTTCTAATTTGCATCACCTCCCTGCACTGTTCTAATACCTTGTGATTCCTACACATTCCAATACTAGTTCAAATCTCTTCAGATAATTAATGAATTTGCTTTATTTCTACACCAGGTGCCATGAAGGAGAGTGAGGCTGGTTATTTAAGTCATTACTGCTTCGGGAACCTTGCTGTGAGGCAAACACAACAACCAGTTGCACTATGTTCCAGAAATTGGAGATGGAATGCTTTGGGGTGTCTTGAGGATGTGGAAAGGGTTTCTATAAATGTAACTTTATTTTTTCTTTCAAACTGCAGAAGATGGAAATAACTACTCGAGGCCATTCGGCCCATTGAGTCTGCACTGGTTATTAAAAATTCGCTTGCAGGATGTGGCTGTGGCTAGCCCAACATTTATTGCCCGTCCCTAATTGTCACTTGAGAAGGTGGGGGTGAGCTGCCTTCTTGAACCGCTGTAGTCCAAGTGCTGTGTTAGATCCACAATGCCCTTAGGGAGGCAATTTCAAGATTTTGTCCCAGCAACTGTGAAGGAATGGCAACATATTTCCAAGTCAGGATGATGAGTGGCTTGGAAGGGAATTGCAAGCAGTGGTGATCCCATCTATCTGCTGCCCTTGTCCTTCTACATGGAAGTAGTCTTAGATTTGGAAAGGTGCTGTCGGAGGATCTTTGGTGAATGCAGTGCATCTTGTGGATGGCTCACTCTGATGCTACTGAGCATTGGTAGGGGAGGTAATGGATGTTGGTGAATGTGGGACCAATCAAGCAGGATAGTGTCAAGCTTCTTGAGCGTTGTTGGAGCTGCACCCATCCAGGCAAGTGGGGGGTATTCCCTCACATTCTTGATTTACACTTTTTAAGATGGTGGACAGGCTTTGGAGAGTCAGGAGTTACTCATTGCAGGATTCCTAACTTTTGACCTACTCTTGTAACCATTGTATTTATTTGGCAGAGCCAGTGCAGTTTTCTGGTGACCCCAGAGTGCTAACAGTGGGGATTCGGTTTAGGTAGCGGCATTGCCTTAAGCAGGGAATGAAACAGTGTGCGCGATATGGGAAGTAATTATTATGGAAATTGGGGAGGAAGGAAGGAATTAAAATGCTATTACCAAGAGCAGCGAGAAAAAGACAGATACCTCAGGAGGAGCAAACATCATAAAATCAACAAAAACAAGCCCGTGCAGCATCCAAGTCAGCCTCCACGTTGTGCGCAGTCTTTCCAATTTGGTCAAACAAATTACTCTCACATGCTTACATCATCAATCTTGGCACCATACAAATTTTAATAATGTCTCTTCTTGATTTATTTAAAAACTAACAATGCAGTGTTATAGTTTGAGGTTCCAAAGTCATGCATGCCAAACAAATATTTTATTTCGACAGGGCAGGGTGATGCTGACAAATGATAAAACTCTATGCAGATCAAGTATGAAATATAATCAAGTCAAACACACGAGGAGAGGGGGGGGGGGGGGGGGGGAGGGGAAAGGAGGAGGTATAACAGGGTAGGATTTGGAATGGGTTGGATTGCAAATTCCGGGTGAAAAGCATAACATCAGCAGAATTACCTGTTTCAAACTCAGAAGGAAAGGCATATTGAACTCAAACCTGGATAAAGAATGAGAAAACTGAACTTCAGTCACCTTTATGCAGTAACCACTTCCCAGCATCTGCAGCCCTCGGCTCACTGCATGTTATTTTTCAACAGTTTGTAAAAGAGCCAGAAAAACGTCAGCCAATAGTCTCAGACAGGAATCGCGTAGGACACTGCTGGGGATTGGTAACACTGGCAACAGCCAAGAATGAATGACATCACTGTACACCATCATCACAACCACAAGTCAGCTGTTTCACTATCGAGAGGCAGCAGTACAAAAAACATGACCGGAATTTGTTTTGCAGACAGCACTCTGTAATTACCGTCTAATACCCAAGGGCATAAACAAGCAAACATCTTTAATGTCCGAGGGCTATTTATGACCAAAAGCTAAAATATCTCACTCCTCTAAATGTTACAGCCATAAACAGACCTAACCAGTTCTATTAGTCAGCCTCTCAGCTATCAGCTCTTGCTTTCCTCCCTGCCTGTGCCTCTCACTCCAATTGTGAAGGCTAGACATCCTATCCTCCATCAAACTGTAAACATGGAGACTATGCCGGTGCTAAATACACTTTAAAATGAACTGTGAGAAACTTCAGCCGAGAGATAGCTGATGACTTTCCATGTCAAACTTACAAAGATATGGGTCAAAATCATGGAATTCTTCAGCCTAAAGCACTGCAAGGGCCACATGATAGATTGTCTAAAAGGGTAGGATGCTCTTTGGAGGTTCAGTGCAGACTCAATGGGCCGAACGGCCTCTTTCCACACTAGGTGCTGCTTCAGTAGCTCCTTTAAAAGGAGAGAGTGGTTGTCCTAAGCCATCTCAAGTGCAATTAAGGTTTGTCAATAAATGCCAGCCTTTGCCAGTGAGCTCATGGTTTTAAAAACAATAAAAAAACTGCATGGATTTTAATCTTTCCAAAAAGTACTAAAAAGATTATTCAAAATCAATTTGTCCTGTGTACCTCGTTCAATAAAACAAAAGATCCAAAATAGCTTAAATGAAGTCAAACAAATTTGACATCAGATTCATAAATCAACATTAGGACAGGTGATAAAAGCACGGTGGCACAGTGGTTAGCACTGTTGCCTCACAGCACCAGAGACCCGGGTTCAATTCCCACCTCAGGCAACTGACTGTGTGGAGTTTGTACATTCTCCCAGTGTCCGCGTGGGTCTCCTCTGGGTGCTCCGGTTTCCTCCCACAGTCCAAAAATATGCAGGTTAGGTGAATTGGCCATGCTAAATTGCCTGTAGTTTAGGTGAAGGGGTAAGTGTAGGAGAATGGGTTTGGGTGGGCTGTGCTTCGGCGGGTCGGTGTGGACTTGTTGGGCCGAAGGGCCTGTTTCCAGACTAAGTAATGTAATCTAAAAGTTTAATTAAGGTAGCTTTTAGAATATTAAAGGAGGAGAGGAAAAAGAGAGAAGATGAGTGTGTGTGTGTGTGTGTGTGTGTGTGTGTGTGTGTGTGAGAGAGTGTGAGGAGAGAGAGAGAGAGAAAAGGAGTGGAAAAAAAAGAGGAAAGAGACAGAGAAGCAGGAGACCCAGGCAGTGAAGGAACAATGAAAAACATGGATGTTTTGACAGCAAGCATAGCGATACAATAAATGTTCACTAGTAGCAACAAAACCTTTTGCTGAAATAGAATAGAAAATTGGGGTGGAGGGAAGCAATGTTACCACATACCTTAAAAATAATAAGTTTCAACAGAAATTTGTAAAGAAGATACTAACACTTTATTTTAGAAAATCTATGCATGTCCTGTCGACTAAAAGTTATTTCCTTTCCTGCAGATTATGTCTGAATTTACTGTACTCCCTTTACATTAAATTCTGCCAGATCCAATGATTATGCTGGAGTTCCAGTTTCAGCCACCAGGTGGCTCTGAGGATTGAGTCTTTGGAAGCATCACCATTTTGGTCAGAGACCATCCAACAACTAACTTTGGAGGTTAGCTTCAGAGCTGGTGTGTATCGTTGCACAGTCTAAGCAGCAATGCCACAGGTATTACCTGCACATTTGGAACAAATACTAAATTGGCCAAGGTAAATTTACATTATAGATGTATACCAACTTTGGAAATTCCAAGGCAATTTCATGGAAGTATTAAAGTGGTAATGGAGATCATAACCTGAGAACCAGAGGTTTGATAAATAAGACCACCAATTAATATCCAGTGCACTGCAGCAGGGCAGCACGGTGGCTCACTGGTTGGCACTGCTGCCTCACTGTGCCAGGGACCCGGGTTCAATTAAAGGCCTGGATGACTGTTTGCAAGTGCAGTTTGCATGTTCTCCCCGTGTCTGTGTGGGCTCCTGTCAAGTATTCCAGTTTTCTTTCCCACAATCCAAAGATGTGCAGGTTAGATGGATTGGTAAACTGCCCCATAGCGTCTAAGAATATGCAGGCTAGGTAGGTTAGCCATGGTAAATGTGCAGGTTAGGTGAATTGACCATGCTAAATTGCCCGTAGTGTTAGGTGAAGGGGTAAATGTAGGGGAATGGGTCTGGGAGGGTTGCTCTTCGGAGGGTCGGTGTTGATTTGTTGGGCTGAAGGGCTGTTTCCACACTGTAAGTAATCTAATCTAATCTAATCTAATTTAATCTAATCTAATGTGACTCCAGACCTTAAGTGATGTGGTTGACTCAACTGCCCTCTGAAATGGCCTTAGCAAGGCACTCACGGTTTGAGGGAATTAAGGAATGGGTAACAAATGATTACAGTGCAGAGAGAAACACATTGGATGAATGAATAAAGAATGCAGAAAAAAAATCTACAGATGGCGCAGATGAGATTTACTGAAGTGATTCAGATGATGCAGGATTGCAGTTCTGCAGAGAATTGGGCTGTTCTCCTTACACCAGAGATGACCAAGAGAAGATTTGACAGAGATGTTTAAAATCTTGAGAGTTTGCGCTAGAACAAAATAAAGGGGTGGTTGAATTTCTGTCCCTGGTAATCAGTGTCATTCACAAAAGAACGAAAGGCAATTAGAAAAAAAAAACAGCTTGTTTTCTGGAAAGAATTGTGGTTAGATTTGGAATGGATTGTTGGTTGGTGGTGGAAACAGATTTAATTGCAGCTTTTAAAAAAGAACTGGATGATTAATTGGAGAAATGAGGCAACACTCAGGTAGTGGAACTAATTAGATGTCTCTATGGAGGTTCCAGTACAGATGTGATTGGCCAAATAGACTCTCTCAAAATGTTGCACTTTTCTTTCACTCAGTGAACAGAACCATGTAAAAACTTAACTTCCTCACATGAGGACTGACAAACTGGCAAAAATGAATTGGCAAAGCAAGATGGCACACAATCAAATGCTGCAGTTGTTTGAACCTTGTTTTTAAGGGAAGGACCCTAAGTGGTGCAGCTTTCTCCAAAGAATACAAGAAGTGTATTCAAGAAATACTAGTGCACTGTGGGTGTTTCAAGTTTCAAACCTCAACAAGCTTAGCAGCAGACATTGATTACTTACTTGGATTATAATTGCTTCAGTTTCTTTTTGTCTAAATCCAGTAGGCATGCCTCCCTTCCTTCCAGGAGCAATGCCAGCTAACCTAACAAACCACAAAAACATGCCCATCTATTGCAGGGTTTAATCGAACATCACCACAAAGGCTGTAATCAGACTTCCCTCAACACACGACTCTCAGCTTCTTGTGAATGCCATGCACACGCTAAATGCATTACAATTAAAAGTCAAAAGGAAATACTTGCAGGGTTATAGGGGAATGGCAGCTTTTTCAGGGTGGTGGTACAGACACAATGGGCCAAACAGCCTTCTTCAGGGCTGGAGAGCACCAAGTGATTCTAAAACATGCTTTCAATTCGAGAAAATAGGGGGATGTTTTTTCCCTTGGGAAGAAACCAATTACATTACCTTTATAAAACTCTCAGTGCCAGATAGCAACTTACTCAAAAAGATTAACATTGAGTTCAGTGACCCTTCTTCAAAATGTTAACTTTTTTTCTCTCAATCTTTTCAGGTGCTGCCAGACCGGCTGAGTTTCTCCAGCAACTGTTTTTTTTGTTGCAGATCCCAAGCACCCACATAGTTATTTGTTTCATATAAAACACTTAAGATTTACAGAGATTTTATTTCGGTTCCTATGTTTCTATTTGACCCAACATTCACAACTGGGGGAACCGACAGATTTGACAAAAGATGTTCCCAGCTGCCTCCTCTGACTGACCCAGCTTTCGTTTTGTGCTCTTCCTATTCAGGATTACCTCATCAGAAAAAGTAGCTTTTCTGCATCTATTGTATCAAACCCCCATCATTACGCTCCTCGATTGGACTGTTGGCTTCTAAACAGCTACCCACTGATGTCTGGCATGTCTTTTGTTTGGTGCAGGAGGCCTGTGTGTGTGTTTGAGTGTGTGTGCACACCCGCGCGCCTGCCAGTGTCTGTGTATGTCTGTCTGTCTGTCTCTCAGTGTGTGTGTGCATGTGTGCAGTCAGAGTGTGTGTGTGCATGCACGCATGTCCGTGTGTTTATGTCAGTCAGCCTGTGTTTTGGGGTGTGTGCATGTATGTGAATGTCAGCCTGTGTCTGGGTGTATGTCTCTGTGTATATATCTATCTGTGTGTGTCTGTGTGTGCACGCATGTGTGTGTGCGTATGTGTGTGCGTACATGCGCCTGTCAGTGTGCACGTCCGTGCCTCAGTGTATGCCTCTGTCTCTCTGTTTGTCTGTGTTTCAGTGTGTGCAGCACTAGCTAATTGCCTTGCAGCAGGAGACTGCCTTGATGCAAATTCAGAGGCTGAAGTAGCACAAATCTGCAGCACAGAGTAGATGGCTGTCTCTCCCCTGGGAAGGGTATGCGTGTGATGGAACAAAGAGAGTAGAAGTACAATCACCAGGCAGACTCACAGCTACCAAAGCTGTTCAAGAAAGAGTTGTTTTAAGTACCACATACAGTACAGCAACAAAGAGGTAAACTTATCTCGCTGATAAGTAAACATGCATTTCCTTATATTATCAAACATTTTTCATATTGTCACAGCCACGGGTCAGAATCCTTAAGTGCTGTGGACATTTTAAATGTGTAACTTCATAATGGTGGTTTTCTAAAAAGAAAGGGCTGACACAACCAGAAATGGCTGTGAATACAAAGTAAGTGGCTGCATGGAGAGAACACCCACAGCATGTCATGTCTACGGATGTGATGGAGCTTAAAAACACAAGCCTTCATAAAAGGAGAAGAGGCAAGTCGAAACAGATTGGACTGTGATTTCTTGTATTACAAAAATAACAAGAGGCTGACAATCTCTTGCTCAACAGCAAGCCAACTCCTGTAAATTATATTCCCAAAATGCACACATTTTGTGTATTTTTCTTTTAAAAGGGAAAAGCAGAAGGACAGGGTTAAAAACGCTGTTGCAACTCTACTGGAGTGTGCTGGTGGAACTGAGCAGGCTAAGATACCTCTGTGTACTTTTCCCTTTTAAAAAAAAATACACAAAATGTATGCAGTTTTCAGACATAATCAAAGGGGTGGCGGGGGGGGGGGGGGGGGGAGTCCAATGAGCAGAAAATTGTCAGCCCCTCACTGAATTTCTCGCGACTACAAAAATACAGTCCAATCTGTTTTGACTTGCCTCTTCCCCCTTTTTGAAGGGTTGTACTAACCTTGGTGCAAATATTAGCATACTTGTGAAGGTCACAGTCGAATAACCATCTCCTAGTCATCCATGTTGCAGTTAGGAAGGAAGGATTCTCTCACTGAGTGCTAGAAGACAATTAACAAGATAAAGGGGTACAGAAGCAAATAGCTCTTTTTCCCTAAAAGCTGGAATTTAGTCTGTCAAAAGGAATCAGAACAGAATCTCAACCAAACAGCAAAACTGAATCCGGAGATCAATTACTCAATGACCAATGGAACACTATCAGTAACCCCCAATGCAATGGCCACATGTAACTATTGGCCCAGTGACTAATTCAGAGACAGATCTAAATATCACTTTTTACAACATTTTACATTAGATTCCCTACAGTGTGGAAACAGGCCCTTTGGCCCAACCAGTCCACACTGACCCTCCGAAAGTAAACCACCCAGACCCATATCCATCTGACTGATGCACCCAACATTATGGGCAATTTAGCATGGCCATTTCACCAAACCTGCACATCACTGCACTGTGGGAGGAAACCGGAGCACCCAGAGGAAACCCACACAGACACAGGGAGAATGTGCAAACTCCACACAGACAGTTTCAAGACAGAATCGAACCTGGGACTCTGGTGCTGTGAGGCAGCAGTGCTAACCACTGAGCCACTGTGCCGCCCCAGTGGACCTGCTTCTTCTAATTCCTCTGGCATTTGATAATTAATAAATCTACTCTTTGTTAACTCAAGGAAGCCTGGCTAAATTGGATCATTTTAAAAGGAAGTTCTTTTGGGTCGAGGAAATAAGTTTCCACAAGGGAGGAAATCGGTTTTTGAATTAATCTTCTTGTGATGAACAAAGGAGCTGTGTGAATCAGGAGAGTCAGTTCGTCCTTTTTCACCCAGAAGCGTAATGATTTGGGGTATCCCAACAAATATGTAACAGACTGGGGAATCTGGCCTGACTTCTGGATGGTACAATGTAGAAAATTTTCATTCTTGATTATATAGCTGCATAGTACAGATGCGGAGTCTGTGATTACTAATCTATTTGAAAATGGTTCAACTAAAAGATACAAAAACAAAAAGTTGCTGGAAAAGCTCAACAGGACTGGCAGCATCTACTGCTGCTTTAGGCTGAGTGACCCTTCCTCAGAATCCAAAACGTTAACTGTGATTTCTCTCCACAAACGCTGCCAGACCTGCTGAGCTTTTCCAGCAACTTCTGTTTTTGTTTTAGATTTCCAGCATCTGCAGTTCTTTCAGTTTTAACTAAAAGATATTTGAGAACAATCGAGTTTGATCATCCCTCTGCAGTCAATACAAGTCAGGTTTATGTAAGTTGTCAAACTTTAACCTTTTAAGCTGTGCCACCCCCAATCTGTACATGCCATTTTCATATTTCCTCAAATTAAGTATTATCAGAGGTGTTTGCACCTGCATCTTTACTATCAGACCATGAAGCAGTGCTTTGAAACAGTGGCAGTCTGTTTTCTAGACAGAGGTAGGTTCCTGACATCAACAGGGCCTGTAGAAAATCTCTTAAAATAAAATTGTGAACTTCAGTCACCAGTGTTATTATTAAACTTTTAATAACATTAATGAAAAGATGGAAAACACCAGAGAACAACTTTCTTAGCTAGACTTATCTTAAAAGACGCACCCTTCCTCACTGCTGTTCTTCTTCTCTGTTAATATCTTTCCTCATCTTTTGTTCTTTTTTAAAATAACTCTTAAGCTGAGGCACTTGATAGTCTGGTTAAAAAAAAATCAAAACTTTCACAGCACTTCTCATGAACATTAAATTCCTGCACAGTGACAAATATAGAGAACTAAGTGAAGACTGAGTTTTGAAAATTTTTTTTACTCTTGCAATAACTATCCCCAGCAAAAAAATAAAATTCCAAGGTCAAGATTTGAAAACTATCGCAGTATTGGGAAATATTTTGCAAAGTATTTTTCCGCCATGTCCCTGGATAAAAATAAAAGGAGCAGCTTCACCGATGGGAAATCCTTCTCTGACCTTCAGCTGCCAACCTCTTTTCTCGGTCACATCTGTTTTGTCAACACTGGTCACACGAGCTGCTCTCTAAATCCTGAGCATACCATCTTACTTTCACTTATTTGAAATGCATGCAGACAATTAAAAATCAAATGACAGTCTTTTGTTTTTACTTGTTTGCTTTCAGAGCCTGAAAACTACAGAATTAATTTTTACAAATATTTACAGTATTCATTCTTTAGTCATCACCATAACATGGATTATCTGGTCATTCTAACATTGAATATTGCAATCACCCACAAACAGTAATCCAGCTCTTGTACATCCCACATTATTACAGCAAATCCACGTCGAGGAAGTACTTTATTGGCTGTAAAACACTTTGGGATGTCCAATGATTAAGAAAGGTGCTACGTAAATGATCAACCTTAAGCATCAACTTTTGTTGTTACGTTAAATCAGTTTAGCCTCTGTGGTGGGAAGTCTCTTTTTAAAAAAAAGGATACTCCAGGACAAAACAATTGGTCAAGGGAGCAGTAATGAAGGAACTGCAACAAAGAGCCAAATCAATCTTTAGCTGCCATATTGGCCAAACCATCAGACACGTCCTTTCCTGAAAAATTGCCTGAAATTGCTGTGCACCTTATAATCAGAATGTAGGACCATCACACAGGTCATGGGCATGTGTTTCAGGCTTGCACCAGTAATCAGTCCCAATCTAATGAGAAATGGAGACTTTCTTTTATTTTGTTAATTCATGGGATGAGGTGTTGCTGGCTTGGCCAACATTTATTAACCATCCCTAATTGCCCAGAGGGCTGTAAAGAGTTAACTCTAAAAAAATTGTTGTGGGCCCGGAGTCACATGTAGACCAGATGAGGGCAAGGATAGCTTTGTCCTGAAAGATGATATTGAACGAGACAGGTTTGTCCAACAATCACCAATTGATTCTGTCATCATTAGACTTCTAATTCCAGAGTTTTTATTGAATTCAAATTCCACCATCTGCCACGGCAGGATTTGAACCCAGCTCCCCAGAATGTTAGTTGGGTTTCTGGTATAATAGTCTATCAATAATACTACAAAGCCCATTGCTTCCCTAGATTTAATGCCAAACAGCACGGAGTTAGTGACTAGTAAATACCTTCGCCTTGCTCCAGCTGAAAGGATGATTATAGAGAGAGCTAACAGCAAATACTCATGTTCCAAAATAGCCACAACTCAAAGAAGAAGTGAGAGATTGGATACTAGGCCACAGAAACAAAGTGGAATTTCTGTATTCATCCAATGCTTGGGTGTGAACCCACAAGAAAAGTAAAATTACAATGCAGGACAATATCTTGTTTTACGAAGAGGAATGGATTGCATACATACTAGAACTAAGACTCATCAGAAGATGCCAGACAGAAACAATGAAAGGATAACTGAATTTTACGATTCTCACAATGGGGTAAAAACATGTTTTGAATGTGGAAAAAGGCAATATGGACAAACCTGATAAGTCATTGAACAAGAATCTGAACATTAAAGGCATTAAAACAAAACAGTCTAGCCATGAGACAACAGCCTCTATGCTCTGGTGTCGTGATCGAACAGCAAAGTAGTATTGACCAAAAGAAGAATGGCACCAGAGGTGAAAAAAATCCATATGAATATCATTGCAATGTTCATCCTCAGGGATAGATAAATGAAGATGCATTTGTGGCTGGAGTGGGCAGCAATAACCACTTCAGGTGGTCACCTGAAGACAAAAATTGCTGAATAAACTGTGAGCCCAGTTCCAAGCACGTGAGAAACAAGATCCTGGAACTGAAGGTGTTGTGTAATGTAATAGTTCTGAAAGGGTTAATGCTGGGGCTGCATCAAAAGTTCCACCCAATCTGAATATGTCAGGCAATCTTGATGAGAGAGATCTTGGAGTGCTGTGGGAATGAAGTAGCTTTCTAGTAATGGGAAGGGAAAGATCATGGGGGAAAGTCAAAACAGAGTACAATGTCCAAGGTGCTATATAAATTTTGTTGTTAAATTTGAACTGGTGTACTGAATTATTAGTTTCATTGCACTCTGATCAAAATCACTCTGACTGCTGGATGTTTTACTACACCACACACTGCTCTGCTGCCCTTAGTGAAGAAAATGCAGCACTATTTTCAAAAGCCACTATGCATCAATTTCCCCCCCTCCTTCAAGCACTCTGTCTCTTTCTAACACATTCTTCAATTGTCAAGAGAAGGTACACTGATATTTGAAATATTGGGAGCTAGTATGGCAAAGCAGACCAAGCATTGGGGAGTTCAGCCACAATCCTATAGAAAGGCCGACTCAAATGACTAACTCCAGCTCCAAAGTCTTACATTCGAAAGGTCAAAAGGAATGCATATACTTTCGGGAAACAAGTTGGCTATCAATCACTGTTGAGCATGCTAAGTCAACACTTCAATGCAACGCTACTAAAGAGATACTGTCCTTTGAATTAGATATTAATTTAAACCCACATTGCCTGTTTAAAATGAATGTTAATGTCCTCTTGAAGAGGAAAAACACAATGTCTCCATTGTGCACTTCTCCTTCAATCACTATTTCCAAAAAATCATTAAAGTGGTCATCAATCTCAGTGCCTCTTTCTTACATGATGACGTCAAATGGCACCTTGTTTGTTTTACCATAGGATCAGGTCATATGAAAATTATTAAACACACTTTAGGGGGAGCTAATAATGGTAACAGTGTATATTATAAATGGCAGAGTTGTGAAAACTGCACATGAGCAAAGGTCTCTGTTGTAAGTACATACAAATCCTTAAAAAGGTGGCAGGGTAAGTTGAAAGGATGGCGATAAAGGCATTTGCATTACTTGGAATTATAGAGAGGGCCAGAGAAAACAAATGCTAAAGAGACCACTTTGTTTATCAAATAAAAACCAAAAGAACTGCAGATGCTGTAGATCAGAAACAAAAACAGAAATTGCTGGAAAAGCTCAGCAGATCCAGCAGCACCTGTGGAGAGAAATCAGAGTTAATGTTTCGGGTCAAGTCATCTTTCTGAGGATCCCCAGTTCTGGGGAAGGGTTATTCAACCTGAAACATTAACTCTGATTAGGGGCGGCACAGTGGCTAGCCAGGGACCCAGGCTCGATTCCAGGCTCGGGCAACTGTCTGTGTGGAGTTTGCACATTCGCCCCGTGTCTGCGTGGATTTCCTCCCATAGTGCAAAAGATATGCAGGTCAGGTGATTTGGCCACACTAAAAATTGCCCATTGCCCATTTAGGCGTGTTAGTCTGAGGGAAATGAGTCTGAGTGGGTTAATCTTCTGAGGGTTGGTGTGGACCGGTGGGCTGACAGGCCTGTTTCCACACTGTAGGGGAATCTAATCTAAATCTATGTAAAGGGCCTGTTTCCACACTGTAGGGGAATCTAATCTAAATCTATATAAAGGGCCTGTTTCCACACTGTAGGGGAATCTAATCTAAATCTATATGAAATTTCACAACCTCAGAACATTTCTCCATTTTTATTTCAAATCCTACATCTTTTCTTTCCCATCCCCACTCCCCCAAACCAGTATCTTGTTTGTGTCTACTGACTTTGCACTCAGACTCATTTTTCTCCTTTTCACAAGTATTCTCACATCAATTACTACCATTAGCACGTTTGTGTTTTGCTGTTTCTCTGGGCACCCTCACCATCTGTTTTACCCGCTCTACCTCCCATCTCTGTCAACTACACATAAAACCAAGATTTTCCAGACCCTTTCAGCTCTGAAGAGTCAAATTAGACTCGAAATGTTAACTCTGTTACTCTCTCCACAGAATTATTTTCAAATTTCCAGTATTTAAGTCACAAAGGCTTTTGGGTTCTAGAATGGTTCAGAAGGGATTTACCAGGGTTGAAGGAACTCAGCTTCAGGGGAAGTTGTTAAACTCAAAACTGTTCTCCTTGGAAAGTTCAGAACTAACCTGGCAACATCCTTGTAAATCTTTTCTGAACCCTTTCAAGTTTACTGTATGAGAAATGTTGAGCAAAGATGTTCTGCAAAGGTCAGTGACAGGGGTCAAAGATTTAAAATCGTTGGCAAAAAATGCAGAGATAAGGGCAAATGTTTTCACTAGAGAGAGGGGACCGGATTAGGAATGTCCTGCCTTCAAAACAAAAGTGTTGGTGGGTGATTCCTAAAATTAATTCTGAAAGAGAATCAGGCAGGAAGTTAGAGTTAAAAAGTTTAAAACAAAAATGTAGGATTAAGCACAACTTCTCTTTCAAATGGCCAGCATAGGCAGGGTTGCATGGTGGCTCAGTGGTCAGCACTGCTGCCTCACAGCGTCAGGGACCCGGGTTCGATTCCAGCCTTGGGTGACTGCCTGTGTGCAGTTTGTACATTCTCAGTGTCTGCGTGGGTTTCCTCTGGGTGCTCCAGTTTCTTCACACAATCCAAAGATGTGCAGGTTAGGTGAACTGGCCATGCTAAATAGAGTTTAGTGATGTGTAGGTTAGGTGTAAATGTAGAATAATGGGGCATGGGTTTGGGTGGGATACTCTTTGGAGAGTTGGTGTGCACTTATTGGGCCAAAGGCCCTGCTTCCATACTGTAGGGATTCTAAAAAAAATCTAAATCTGCCAATTACCACCTCACCAGGGCGGCACGGTGGCACAGTGGTTAGCACTGCTGCCTCACAGCACCAGAGACCTGGGTTCAATTCCTGCCTCAGGCGACTGACTGTGTGGAGTTTGCACATTCTCCCCGTGTCTGCGTGGGTTTCTTCCGGGTGGTCCGGTTTTCTCCCACAGTCCAAAGATGTGCAGGTCAGGTGAATTGGCCATGCTAAATAGCCCGTAGTGTTAGGTATGGGGTAGATGTAGGGGTATGGGTGGGTTGCGCTTCGGCGGGGCGGTGTGGACTTGTTGGGCCGAAGGGCCTGTTTCCACACTGTAAGTAATCGAATCTAATCATAGGTGCAACAGGCCTGAGCAGCTCAGGGGAGTTTGTGAATTTAGCATGAAACATACATGTTTCGTTTCGTCCAACTCCTCTTTTGTTCAGCCTCCTCCCTTGACTTTTCGATGTGACTGCATCACCCTTACTTGGCTCTGCAGA